>NC_063212.1:4307328-4507328 GCF_017589495.1 Alosa alosa
CCTCATTACGCTTTATCTAATGAATCGCACGCGGGGACCGTGGGAAATTAACTGTGTTTATTTAACAAACGGAGAAACCTATGAGTCACACAATTACGCTGATTTCAAACCGCTGTTGCACATGTGTCGTCTTCCCCGTCAACTGGTAACATATGTCGGAGTAATTATCAAAACACATACTTTTACCCCCCTCCGTTTCCCTCCCCTACCATCTCATCTCCTTTCTTTCCCTCCTGCAGAAATCACCGATGCCAAGCGATGGCTTGCTGCAGTTCACTAGTGTGATTTCCCCCTCGATAATACCGGCAGATATTTATTTAACTGTCGCACTGCAGAGGAAAATTAATTACGCCGCTGTTGACTTGGAGATACTTCACCGCCCTCATTGTGAGTACGGAGGGAGAGACGGCACAGAACAGCACTCTCTGCCGTACCCGCTCTCAAAAGCCATGCCACTGGAGATACACAACGCCTACTGTATGCCGTATGCCTATGCTAAGCTGATTAGCATTTGGGATTGTTAGGGACGGAGAACGAGTTATGCATCTTGCTTTTGTGTGGACTGTCGTGTGGACTGAAATGTTATTTTCTCACTCTCTTTAAGGGAAGACGAAGACAGAGGGGTGACAAAGTGAAAGACGTTGTTGTTAGAACAAAGGTATTGCCTTAAAATGCCTTTGAATACAACTGTCAAGTTGGAATGGATATGAATGTATGTGAGTCTGAATGCCTTATACTGGAGTCACGATCTGACTTGCAAAGGGCCTTTTAATTGAAACAAACATACAATTTTACAACCTGATGCAACAAAACGTGTTGTCATATCACCATTGAGAAGAAAGATATATTAATCTTGTGTTGATGGGTAGAGAGGTTCATTTCGCATTGATTAATGCACTGCATCTTTGATATCCGAGGCAAGTGTTTACAAAAGCACAAGACAGTTCAATGAAACAATAAACTTTCATCAAAATTTGATTGAGTTGTTTGGAGTCCGAGACTGATTCTAATTCAGTGATCTGACAGCTTGATGTACAAATTAATTATTAACGTGACTGGGTTTTAATCACATTTAGGTGATGAATGCCTTTCTCTTAGTTAAAAGTGTGCGCCCCTTCTAAATGGAAATGAAAAACATTGCTTCTTTCAAACAATTGTCCAAAGAGATGAAAATAACAAAAACAATTTTTGTAAGTCACAAGATCGATTGAGAAAACGAATAATAGAAAAAGCATAAAAGCCTTTCAAGCTGCCATAGTATTTGGAGAAAAAATGGCAGTTGGTAAACACAACAACACATGAGTGATTGACCTCACCAAAGGCCGGAGTATACCTCATGGAAAAGACAAGAAGCCTGGGAAGCACTGACATTATGAAGAAAAAAATCTTAATTCTAAAAATCCTTGTGTTTTCTCTCTGTAGTTTTTTTATTAGCGTCCAGCCATCACTTATTCTGTCGAAAGTAAGCAACCTTTTCCATCTTTTCTTCAAGAACTTGAATGTCAGTTAAGTTCTGACAAAGCCACTCACTTCTTTGTCAGTGTCACCTCTCGGATTTGACTGTTTCATTCATGCCTTTTCTGGAGACTCTGTGTTTAACTACTCTCTCCATTAAGCAAAAAGGCAATCTCTAGCCATTAAACTTCCTTTCCTTTGTGTTAGTTACACTGACACATGTGCACCTCTCTCTCCCTCTCTCTCTCTCTCACACACACACACACACACACACACACACACACACACACACTCACACACACACACTCACACACACACACACATACACACACACACACACACACACACACACACACACACACACATTTAGAGGGAAACCACAACAAGGTATTCTTCTTATGTCCACAATATATTCACTGGCAAAAAACAAAAGCCTTACTGACAGTGAAGCCTATTGATCATGGTCTAATTATAAGTCATTAGGTACAGATGTTCAAAAATGGTTAAAAGCAATCCATCTTCCTCAGTAACCCCTGTCCTTTACCCCGGGGCCACAGCCACCTCTGAGTGGACATGCCACATGGCTTTCAACGTCTTCTTCCACGGGGCGGGTAGGACAAGCTAGGCCAGCCACAAGCTGACAGCCACAGTCCACCCCTCCTCCACACACACACACACCCTTCCCACACTGCCCCCCTCTCCGTCGAGCCAAAGTCGTCGCGGAGACGGGGCACACTAATTATCCCATGTCACAAGATGACATTCTAATCACATGTTCCGAGTAATTACTCGCAATTGTGAACATTTTTGAGGCGCGCTAGCCCCGGTGACATGAGGTGCTTTGTCTCCAAAACGAGGCTGTGTGAATGTGACTGGAGATCTAGTGCTGAAGGAAGTGATGAGGGTGCAGCGGAGATGCTGGAGGTGGAGAGGGGGAGTGGGGCGGGGTGAGGGTGGAGAAAGGAAGCTGTCACTCTATTCTCAAGGCCTTATGGCTGTGCAATCAGAAAGGGCCTCTTTATTCATATCTTTCTTCTCTCTCACTCTCTCTAAGGGAAAAAGTTTTGCGCTACACTATAGTGCCAACCCCCAGTAACAATCTCCAAATTCATTCACTCTGATATCTGCTATCTGGTGTCAGACACTTGTTTGGAAACTTTATCTTCAGTTGCACCTCAAGCACAGTTGAGTCTTTTCACCAAGCAGCCCCAATTTGCCATTATTGTGAATGCGTTTCATAGGAACTGAAGTGTACTGAACGTGTTACAGTGAGAGATCAGCGTGAAAAGTGCTAAAAGTGGTGAAAGAACAGAAAAGAGAAAATGAGGGATGGTAAGAGGATGAGGAGGAGGAGGAAAAGGAGAGAGAGGGAGAGAGAGAGAGAGAGAAAAGGGAGAGTCTGACATACAGGTATAATTAAGCACACATTTTTGGAGGTAATTGTTTTCACCATCACACAAGTGACCTTTTCGTGCTGACAAATGAAGCCTCTCTGTGTGCCCGAGAAGGGAAGGAACAACAGCTTCTGCCTGCCATCCTCTTTCCCTCTCTCTCTCTTTCACTCATCCCATCTCTGGCTCCATCTCTATCATTCTCCCTCTCTCTACCTCTCTCTCTCTCTCCCTCTCCCTCCCCCTCTCCCACCCATTCGATTAAGACTCCCAGTTGTCTGCCCAGCATTGTCTGCCTTTCGATTGATTCGCCCGTTTGAAGGAAAATAATATATGACAAGCCTTCAAGGCTCAGACAACTAGAAAACTTTTCTGCATTTTTATTGAGGGTATGGGGGTCTTCGTGAGGCACTCTGTCATTAAAAACACCACAGGGAGCGCTGTGCTGCTCATCTTCACAGGTGACTTGAAGTTATACGGCAACTACAGTGATTTGGCATTGTTGTGAAGGTTATGCATGTTCAAGTTTATAATACAGTGTAACTTGTGTCATAGTGACACAAATCCATGTAACACATTGTTAAATGAACAATGGTTGATGGTAGGATTGTTAATAAGGTTAGGGGTAAGAACTGTCTATTAATATGCTATTACATACAAACATTCTGTGCATTACACTGTACTTACTGGTGTAATTACAATGTAACAAGGCCTCCACTGGAATTGAACATGAGAACTCAAGCATTCCAAAAGGTTAAAAAAACAAAAAGTCAAAGATTTCACCAGGGAAATGTATTGTCTTATAGGCTCCAAATGCAAGAGGACTATTTACAGCACAGAGACCTTGAGCTTTACCACTCCGCAATGTGTCTTTATGTTCTTGTAATTGTAATGCAAGTGGGCCATTACTGAACAAAAATACCATTCTGTACAACTTTTTAAGCATCATGGCATTGGGCTGACTTCTGATACAGAGATCCGAAGTGATTTAATCCAAAATGAAGTGGCGACGCGGGCGTCACACCCCTTCACACCAGTGAACAGTTGGCCTCACCGGGGGGACTAGGAGGGGTGAAATGTTAACTCGGTATGCATTATGACAACTGTGTCACATTATGGCAGCTGTGGGCCGGAACACCTGAGGACGTCAAGGTAACGATGGCCATTAACAAGCTGTGGAGGAGAGAGAGGGAAGGAGAGAGAGAGAGAGAGAGAGAGAGAGAGAGAGAGATGGGACGAAAAGGAGACAGCCACGAAGCCCTATTTTTAAAAATAGCACCATTACCACTGACTGTGCAAGCCTCCACTGTAGGGCGGTGAAAAAAAAGGAAACTTACTTCCAGTCCCAGTCACGCAGAGCCTTTGGGGAAAGGTAACGAGGGAGCCATTCACAACATCACCTGAGTCTGCATTCCCTCAGCCCCAAGGGATTATGGGAGGAGAAGTCATAGCTGTTACATAGTGTGGCATACGCACACTGACATTTTTCTCCACAATTCATACAGTATGTACAGTGAGGTGAATTTGAAAAGTAGGATTATGGTAAAATCTCGAGTAGCCTTCATTAAAGTTTGTGTGTGTGTGTGTGTGTGTGTGTGTGTGTGTGTGTGTGTGTGTGTGTGTGTGTGTGTCACTGTATCCCTTCCTCCATGTCTTCTCAGACTATGGGCGGTTCATTACATATGACAACCTTTAGGCAGAAAGGCTCACGTCTCCACCTGGGACCATGTATAAATCGGTCCACGGCCCTTGTTTATTTATCATTTATTTATTTGTTTGCTGACTTTGTTTTTTGCTGACCTTCCGTAAACATCCCCCTGAATTAGACACAACTGATACAGTTAGCTTCATCTCTTCTTTTCTTTCTCAACTCTCTCTTGCCATCCCTCACCTTCACCCTGTACCCCCCATACCCATCTCATAGTTATCAAGGAGGATATTACTTTCTCCGCAGATGAAGTCATGATTAATTAATTTCAATGTTTGTACTGTAATGTATAATGATAATTATGTAATGTCACACAAGGGATACATGTATGTATCTGTAATCTGACAATATGTTATGAAAATGGATGACCTTTTCCAATCAAACCATGAATGTACTAGACTTTGTTTTTGTTGTTGTTTTTGTTTGCGAGAGACATGTCAAATAACTGTTCTTGTATGTTTGTACTGGAAAACCACAGCTCTGGAGATGCTCCCAAATCTTGACATAAAAAACGACATCATAAAGAAAGTAGTTTGGGAAATAAAATAAATACTGATTCATGCACCAGTGAACTGTTATGTTAATTAAATACATGCTCATTTAAACCCAATGACAGCTGGAATTTCACAGCGAGCAACGTATCACTCCCTCCCACTGCCTCCCGTTCTCCTCTCGCCCTCCCAGAAGAGTGTAAAACATAATTGGTTGACAGCAAAGTAACACACAATTAGTTTGGGGTTTAATTAATATTATTCCAAAGTGGCCTTATTTTGAGGCCTCTGTAGTTTTACTGTAGAGCTAAGCTTGCAATGTGAATAGGCAGCTGCAGGAGACTAAGGAACTGTTGAAGTGTGTGTGTGTGTGTGTGTGTGTGTCAGGGGGTGGGGCAAGAGGTGGTTGTGAAAGCGAGACAACCCCTGCAGGTGATTTCTGAGCTATCCTTGCTTGAGCTGTCGCTTTAGCTCAGCAGTCAAATGATCAAGAGTTGCTAGCACACGGTGCTAGCCGAGATATTGTACACCAACACTAGCCACAGGAGCCTCTTAGGCCAGAGGTTACTTTAGTGTGTTTGGACTCCACTCTCCTCCATTGACTGGAGATGTGATGTGTTAATGTTTTATGTCACAATGCGGTTTTCTGTGGTGGAGTTACTCACTCAAAAACAGCACACTGATGGAATGTGACAGCATGTGATAGAACATTGAAAAAAGTTGCTCTGTAGGAGAAAGTGATAAGATTACTTCTGCTATTCAGTATTAATATACCATCATTATTCTGGTCCCATTAGAATTATTAGTTAATTGTGACTAAGGATCGAAAACTAATTAACGGTGAAAACAACACTGTATATTTAAGCTGTAGCATGACCCTCATCTTTAAGTACTCTTGAACCATTCAACAGGAGAAATGCCTTAGTGGTGTGCTTAAAACTTGTCAGGCTTTAGTAAATGGATGCCCTCCAAAATGAATGCTCTCCCCCTCCCTCTTTCTGACTCTCTCACTCTCAGTGTCTTGCTTCTCCAGGCCTTGTCTTGATGTATCGTCTTGCACCACACAATGAAAAGCAGCTATCCCCCCCCCACTTCTCCAAGGACATCTCTGTCTGTAGTAGCCTGCTCTTATAACCCCGAGGCTGGCCCACTGTCCATACTCCGGAATCCATCATCTCCAGCCTCCGCAGGTCCCCCTCCTCTCCCCGGCACCGCTGTCATCCTGACACAGGGAGGTCCTCTGTGAACCATGTATCACGCCCTCTTAAATGGCCTACTGTGGATTACGGACAACAATCCACTTTGTTTTTGTTTTTTTTTTTCTTTTGTTTTTTTTCTTCCCCCTTTTCTGTCTGGTTGTTGTGTGAGGGGACATTAAAAAGCAATCTGCCGCGGAGCCATCAGACCAAAAGCTGCCGCTGATGGCTCACAGGCATCGATCCTCAGGTGGGTTTTAGTGGACCCTCTGACAGGTAACTGCGTGTCACCGTGGTCACTGTCCCAGAGACCTGCGAGACCTTGCTCAAATATTCACCAGGTGCCTTCTAGCATACAAACACAGATGTTGACATACTCATACACATTCTCTGGACAAGCCCAGCAATCACTGGTGAAATATTTATAACTGGTTGTTGCATATTTGTCAAACTGCACTTGGATTTATCACACCATATGATTACAGATATTACTTTTACCAACTCTGTGAAGATGTGCGTGTGTTTGTATGTGTGTGTGCATGTGTGTGTGTGTGTGTGTGTGTGATGGTTCCTTTCTCAGTCCACGTCTTTGTTCTGCTCTGCTTGTAATGCAAAGCAACACCAGTATCTGAGGCTTACTCAGAAGCTCTCACTAGTTTGTTTTATTCTGCCGTACTGCCGAGAAACACAAGCTTGGCCTTTTATTACACGGCATAATAAATCACATCCAAGGGCTCCCCCACATTAAATCAAACACAAAGACAGAGAGAGAGGGGGAGATATTGATGGCTGACTGCAGTTGGCTCATCCATCAGTAGGACCTTGGTGTGGTGCGCGCCATGTATCTTAATGATGCATCAGAAATTTGGAAATCATCACCAGGGCCGAGGATCGGACACACGATTTGTATGACGTGCTGAAAAATAAAATGTTGTTTAGGAGGTTTGTTCCGAAATTTGCACACACTCATGCCTTGATAATCACCCCCAACATACGCACACCAACACACACCCTCCTTATTCTATCTATTTCTCTTTCTCTCTTCCTTCATTTGTTGGGGTGGAGCAGTCAGACCGGGTGAAGTGGAGCACACCCCCGTCTTTCTTTGCCAGTCTCTATGCTGAATTGAGCTTATAGCACATGGAGACAGGAGGGAACATATCCTCCTCACCTTCAGCTGAGTCCTGTTGTTAGTTGATTGACAGTCCTTGAGATTCATATTTCATTGGCTTTTTCGACCAAAGGTAGCGTAGTAACTGCTAAATATATAAGGTCAGGTCTCGAGATCAGACTGTCCTCGGGTCAAAGTCTCCACTCAAACAAATATCACACCAATCCCGCAGGGTCAGAGATTGATGTTTGGACTTCACCGATCCCTCCCACATGACATTATCATTGCACTTACTCCCAAGAGAGGAGGCCAGTAAACTACAAACAAAAACAACAAAACAAAAAACACAAAAACAAAAAAGTTCATGAAGAGGTCATTTTAGTAGACACAGAGCAAGCCACTTTCATTTCATCTCTTTTGAGAGTGGACCCCTTAACCTATTTCACTTTTGAATTTACCCAGCAAATTAACATTGGGGTTAATTTCACAGCAGTCAACGCTAGCTGCTTGAGGTTTTTGATGAGGTTATTGACGTCTTCTTGGAATGCTAGAAAGTCCTTTGATGTTTGTGGGAGGCCAGTTAACCAGTGATGGTTTAATCAATTAAGAGCCAAGAAAATGAAGAAGCCTGCCTACTCGAATTCGCCTCACGCCGCCCTCAACTGGCTCATCTGTGAGTGTGTCCCTGTCATAGAGGATCTCATGAGAGAGCAGAGGATAGAGACAGAGAGAGAGAGAGAAAGAGAGAGAGAGAGGGGGGGGGGGGGCGATTATATGATTATACCACACATACATATTATATGATTCTGTATTATATTATGTAATATATTTTGTACACTGACTCTGTTTTGCTATATTACAGTGCTGTATTCAATATGCTCTACTTCCTTTCCAATGGTCATGTCAATACAGGTTATTGAATTGAAAGAGGGAGAGTAAGAGAGAGAGAGAAAAAGAGAGAGAGATTATAGCCCTGTCACCAACAGAAATGGCCTTACGCCAGTGAAGAAACTCGCCTCAGTAAGGAGCAGGCGATGGATTGATGTTGAGTGTCTGTTTAATTGCACTCAGTAGCATTGGCCTTTTATCCCCACCCCACTTTGCTTCTTCTTTTTACCTCTTTTAAGGGTGACCTTTACCTGGATGCAAAGCCCTAATGAGCGTTAATATGCCATGGCATCCTCACGCTCCCATTAATGCGCAGCACATTTGTAGAGGAGTCACATGCAGAGTAATTGAGAGGGCCGCCTTTTGTCATGGCTGCGGGTTACATTGCCTGGAGGCAGCCCTCGGGCTTGCTCACACACCCAACCCCATCCAATTACGGCTCCATTTTCACTGAGATCGGCAGTTTCCTAAGTGAGGGCGGAGAACGCTGCCACTGTGAGAGTTTAGATAAGGTGAGGGGTCCATAGTTTTAGCGGTTTGAATTTCCTGTGCAATAGTATGATTTCTCCATTCCCTTTTCCTAAGGTATCACATTGTCTTGGCAATCTCCTTAATGACACAAGCTTTTACTGATAGATGCATCATATCATGTGAGTGTATATGGAATACTTCAGTAATTCCTGTGTGTAAAAAAGAGCCCTACTTCAGAGTCCTTAAGTTTCAATGAGAATAGCCTACGTGCTGATGTTAATGCATCACATGACGTGAGTGTGTATGGAGGTGCTTTTCCCACCTTTCATTCATTCTCATGTCCATAGCAATTCCACTTCCCCACCTCTCTAACTATAACTGAATCAGTGCGCTAGGTTTCCTAGACTGGGCGATGTGCTGAGAAACCTTTTACCCCCCTTCCCATTCGCCTCCCAACATGGTTTCACGCTCCCTGGGGGAAACCGTGCTTGTTTTGAAGGGCTTTTGAATTAAGCAATTCATTTGCACACTACAATGCACAAGAACCCCATTAATTAACGTTACGAATGTATTAATACACCGAATTATGCACAAGCTATTTTGCTCTCCTGCTGAAAAGGGCTCAAGTCATTGTGGATCGGGCCCTTCCAGAGGAGAGAAGGGAAGAAATGAAAAATGGGACCAAAAACGTGATAAAAAAAATCCACCTATTTCCCTTAATGACTTTATTTGAAGGTTGTGTAGGGTTCACAGCCAGATAGCGGAGGTCTGGAAAACAACATACAGTACAACAAAGAATTGGTTTGCATTTGCGACATGTCCTCCATACAAAAAAACAAAATAAATAAAAAATGTTCAATAGCAATGGAGTCCACAATCAGTGGTGCAGGCGTTCATCTTTTCAGTGGAACATGCACAATGATGCAAACTGTAGGAGCTGTATTCAGTACACTTTCTATGAGGACAACAAAAAACTGGCCTCACAGTGAAGTGGGGTTTTCTCTACAGGCTGCTGTAGTAGTGTTATTTTGCTTATGCTCCTCACAGCTAGAGCTGAAACAGAGGCTTTGGAAAGGAAACAAACACATTTTTTGATTTTTTGACCTTTCTGAATGTTGTGATGAGCAACTACATACTTTCCCATTCAATAGCATCAACCAATCATGAAAGTTCTAAGGAGACAGGCAGTATTCCCATCCAATTGGTTTGGTTGTGAGTGCAACATCACGAAAAAAGGAGGGTCCAGACACTGCTGGTGTCTTGAGCGTGGAAGAACTTTGCAAGGACTGCTAGTATTGTTTGCAGCCAGCAGTCTTAATTAACATACATGTATTTCCCTGTGGTTTCAAAACCAGGAGACCATCCTGTGTGTTTAGGCGCATTACTCTTCTTCAAACAATCCTCTTCAAACAGAGTTCCCTCCTCTGAAGTGGTTGCACCATCAGGAGTGTCACTAACCTTTGCCTAGGCTCGTTTGGAACACTAATTATGACTCATTAATATTCATGACGTGTCCTTTTGCATTGAGTAATGCTGCTGACGCCAGTGTTGTTTGCTGCAGGCCTTTACCTAGACTTTCTTATGAATGTTAAGGGAAAGGCATTCATCTCGCTAGATTTTTTCAGCTTTTTTCCACGTAAATGTTGTTCAGGCTGACATTCCAGAAATACCCTGTCACTTCATGTCTTGCTTTTACACGGAGAAACTGAAAAGATTCCAGGAACTTCATGACACCTTATGTGCTAGCAGGTGTTGTCAAGAATCCACCTTTTTCATTGCATGCTTTCTTTTTCTCTTGCAGTATCAGTATAATCACATATTTTACATTGATCTCCAAATGGAGGCTCCAAATAGAGGCTAACACATTTCACTCATCTTTTGCACTGAATTATTTATCAGCACAAACCACATTAATGGGGAATATGTCTCTGGGAGAAGGGGAGAGCTGTTATTTATGTACAGTACTGTGCAGAGAAGAAAAGGAGGTGGAGGCGCAAAACACTGGCTTTTTCAAATGAAGATGAATGTGAGATGGTGTGTGGATGTGTGCCGATTCTGCCTTTGTTCATGCAAATACACACACACACACACACACACACAACACACACACACACACACACACACACACACACACATGTGTATTGGTCCAAATTTGTCCAAGCATGTCTCAGAACATGTGTGTGCTCTTTTATGTGTGTGTAAAGCGAGTGAGAGAGAGAGAGGGAGAGAGAGAGAGGGAGAGAGAGAGAGAGGGAAAAGAGACGGGGGAGTATGCAGCAGTGTGCCGGCATTTCTAAGGAATAGTACAAGAGAGCTAGAGAGCTAGACAAAGAGAGTGATTCTGAGAGATAGAGTGAACTGGAGAGAGAGAGAGAAAGAGAGAGAGAGAGAGAGAGATGGGGAGAAAGAGAGTCAGGGGAGGGAGTATGTGACAATGTGCATCCATGTCTGAGGAAGTGCACATGGGAAGCGTCTGGATTATTGGGGCTCTCTCATTTTTCAGCCACTCTCTGCATCATCTTAAGGGGCCTGTGGAGACATCCATAGATGACTGTGTCACTGCAAGTGTCTGTATGGCCCATTCTGGCTCTATAGGGGGAAGGGATGACAAACAGCTGTGGGGAGGGTATCCAGAGAGACACAGAGAGAAAGAACAGATTAAAAAGAGAAGACATTGACATTTATGTGACAGTGAAAAAACAATTCTGTCGCCCGACGGCAGAACCGACAGGGATTGCGCCGACAGATGAGGCCATCTGCGGATCGAGTGGAATGGAGGCAGCAACAGGCACAGTGAGTGGCCAAACGGAAGGTCAAACGCTACCTAATGATGCTGATGCCCCACCGGGTCCCACTAGATGACTGACAAACCAAATTTGGTCATTAGATAAACAGTAGCAGATTGCCTGCTTATTTAACTATTTAATTATTTATTTTTAAGTGTGATTAATTTGTTTATGTGTTTATACATTTGTGTTTTGTTTTGTGGTTTTAAATACTAAGACAGACTTGAATAGATTCTGTAATTCTCACATCTAGTCACATCACATCATTAGGTAAATGTTAACCTGCAGATATGGAGGATTTGGGAAAATGTTGAGTTTTCAAGCAACATTTTGATGGTTTGAAAGGTCGGAAGTGATAAAAAAAAGCCTTGTGGCTCTCAGAAAATTGACTGGAACCGAATGGAACAGTTAGCTGGCAATAGACTGTACTATGCTTGCAATTATTATCTTCCTACTCAACCAGGAGAGTAAAGCATGCCTCAAGTTACCATGGAAACCTTGCAGTTGCGAACAGTCTAGAATTTACGGAAAGGGAAAAATAGCCACCTTCTCTCTTCACTATGTCGCACAAGGGTTTTCAGGCAAATTAGACACACTTTTGTTTGCTCGCAATGCATTAAAAAGTGATTATTTTGCTGTTTCGAAACTTTGACTGCACAGGCACATCAGATCAAAGCTGTTTTGTCTCTTTTTTAGTTTTTTTGCGAAGTTGAATATTTCTTTACCCAGCAGGGTTGCAGAAACTGAATTATTTGATATCAAACATGTAGACATATTGCAGTGTTTCAGATCTGAAAGCTATTAACTCCGTCTCTCATATTGTCTGAGATTTTCAGTATGAAATCAACACCCCCCTTTATGCTGCAGGAGGCAGAGACAAGAAAAAAAGTGGCATCAAAGTTTACAGCGCAATCTGTGCGCAAAGGCTTTGATATCATCACATTATGTGTTTCGTTGTCAGACTGCCAGACATCGGATATGCAGCTCCAAATCAAGGACATTTGATCTCAACTTTGTTCATGACCTTGCAAAAGTTTTACATGAAAGGCACAAAGTGACTTTTTTGGGATTCTAAAAGAACTAAGGAGACAACAGCAGAACTCTGACATAAAACTGAACTGCAACAAACACATTACAAAGTGTATTGCCATGCAATAAAGAGGGTTTTGCATACCGGTAACACTTGACCCATTTGGAATCAGTCTTAGTAAATATTTATGCTAATGCACCTTGTCAGTTGATAAGGGTGTACCAAATATTACCCCTTCAGCCCAAATAGTATAGCAGGCAACATTTGCACACATCCCTAGCGTAACCCATTAAGGAATGTAAAGGGGAAAGGGGACTGATATTTAGCGTACGCTGTGATCTAACGTTACACAAACTTGCAACGGAGGATTAGGGAATCGTTTCCAGGCCCACGATAGTCAGGAAGAGATGCTGAATGTGGGTCAGTGTACATGTTAACCCATTAGGAAGGTCAATGCCGTCAAGTTTGTTCTGCCTGAAATCCAAGGCCACAGGGTAATGTAAAGGACTGCATGACTGTGAGCTGCTACCTCCACTCCTTTTGATGACCAATAGACTCTACTGGAGTCATGTGACCGCAGTGGCATTGTGGTGTCTGCTGGGGGAAACCGATAAGTCCTAAAGTGAGTTGCCGCTTTGCCGGCACTGGCAGGCCTGACTAGGTCTCAAAGGACCCTCCATGCTGACCGTGTAGAACACTTTCACTTCAATGTTTCCATGAGTGTGTGTGTGTGTTTGTGTGTGTGTGTGAGAGAGAGAGGGAGAGAGAGAGAGAGAGATGGTGGGAGGGCGACAGAGAGAGAATTCTCTCACTTGAATGTGTGTGTGTGTGTGTGAGAGAGAGAGAGAGAGAGAGAGAGAGAGAGAGAGAGAGAGAGAGAGACAAGAACAGCAGACTGAGTCATGCCTGTGGCTTCATGGTCACAGGGCACTGATGAGCAGTAAGCCACAGCAGCAACATAACCCTGTCAGATGCCCAACAGCAGCAAGATGGCCCCTGGGGAAGACAGGGACGGAGGACAGAGGCAGAGGAAGGAAGCGCACATGAATGGCCAAACCTGTGTTCTATGTTCTGATGTTGGGAAAGGAGGAAGAATAGATATCTGTGTGTGTGTGTGTGTGTGTGTGTGTGTGTGTGTGTGTGTGTGTGTGTGTGTGTGTGCACAGGTTGAAATGAGACTAAAAATACACTCAATTAAGAATACTCAGCATCCAGGTTAGCCAAGGGAAAACTACACTGTGAAGGACACACACACACACACACACTTTCTCCCTGGCCCCTCAGCTCCCAGCTGTCTGGTGGAGTGTGTGTCCAGCACAGCACGGGTGACCGTCTCCACGGCTTTTTCCTAAAGTTTTAAAAGTGGCCACACATGGTCCTGGAGCTTGAGTGCTTGCTAAAATGTATTATTATTATTATTATTATTATTATTACTATTATTATTATTATTAGTGACACACTGCACATTTTGCTATAGACTTTTCATGCAGTATTCAAACCTCTTCCATCTGTCAAACTGCCTCTGCTCCTGGCTATGGTGCCCGTGTCTTTGTGATGGTAGAAGTGTTTGTTTGCCAGATCAAGACGCGAGTGTGCTGTTGTGTAGTTCTTTTGGTCACAGTAATGCGGCCTAAAATGTCTGAAAGTCTCTGATACAAGGTCTTTGCATGTCAACAAGCAATGGGTTTTGTTCCCAGCACAACACTTATTTTGCACTACTTGTATAGAACATGAAAGTAACATTATTACTTTTATTAACACAACACAAATGAATAATTATCAGAAAAATAATAGGCCTACTGAATAATGCATTTTTTTCTAATTTATTGAACAGATATTGTGCATATATAGTACATTATGCAAAGCTACACATTCTCATTTTTATGTACAGCAATGTATTTCAACAGCTACAGGCTTTGTGTGGTTATTAATATTGTGCTGTTGTAAGATTTCTTTTTGCATGAGCCAGTGGTTATATGTGTTGAAAGACAAACACAGCATATACAGTTTTTAGCAGAGATCCTTATCCAGCCACATTGTTGCCCTGCTTGCTTAAGGGAAACGAAACGTAGCAACTACCTTATCAACACCCCAATCAACTTGCCCCCTCCTTTCCTGAGGCAAGGGGTTTCCTCGTCTGATGTCGATGAGTCCAGAAAGGGGGGCCGTGATTTACGAGTGCCTGGCGCCGGGTGGCAGAGTGCATTTTGGGAAAGTGCTGATCATAGGTTGGCGAGGCGCAGCCTCTCCCTCCTCCCTCCCTAGCTCTCTCTCTCCATCCTTATGTCTCTCTATCCCTCTCTCTCTCACTCTCATTCTCCACTTTACCCACACTCACACAGGCAGCTGCCATGAGTCAGACCCTATCTTAATCATTCCTCAGTGAGCTCAGCACGACTCTCCTGTGCCTCTCCTGTGCTCCAGGTAACACACACTCACACACACACACACACACACACCCACTCACAGACGCACACACACACACACACACACACACACACACACACACACGCACACGCACACGCACACGCACACGCACACACACACACACACTCACAAAATATAAATAAATAAATACATACAAGCTGTGCAATACAGTAAACTCAGATTCTGATGGAATAAGCAGAAATGGGTGCACTGGCTGCAGCATCTGCAGCTGATGATCTCATTCTGCTGGCCAAGCGCAGGCACAGACGCAGGCGCTGGATAATTTCACAACAAGGGTTTCAAAAAACCCAACAAATCCCCTTTACGGCCTACTTGAAATGCATTTTTGGCTCTGGCCAAATGGTCTTTTTAAAACCCAATCTGTCGGGGGCATCGTCCTCGTTTACTGTTTAGGCAGCACAAAAGACCCAGCGTCCAGCCCTGCTCAGAGTGTCCAGCTGCATGACCCTGCATTATTCATATGTTTATTCATGACTACACAGAGTTGCTTGTGTTGTATGCGTTTTATTGTCGTGTTGTAATGTAGTGTGGGGAGCAGGACAGGACTAGATTAACATGTTTTGTAAAATGAAGACACTTTATCACCAAACCTGTGAAATCTCAGCTCTTTTGTTTCTATCTATAAATTGCATATTCAAGAGAGCATGGAGTTAAAAGGGGAGGTTGTTGTGTGATGTGGTGCTTGTTTTTTGTGCCATTATTAAGTGAAGTCTTTCCTGTTTATCAAAGAGCGTCATGAAATTCCATCTCATTTAGTCTGCAGTGTACACAGTGAAAATGAGGAGCTGTCCTCTCTGGCATGAGGTTTTGTTTTGGTTGGGGGTGTGGGTGGTGGTGGTGGTGTGGGGGGGGGGGGGGCGGTTGATGTGTATCTCTCTGAGTTACGAGTCCAATTACATACAAACGAGGTGATTTAACGTGTCAATCAGAGCTAACGAGGCTCTCTCATTTACGAAACAAACACTCCTCAAATCTGTAAAATAGGTTGACAACAACGGGGGGAGAAAAAAACGAGAGATTAAAAAGCTGACAATCCACCACTGACACCAGCTCAACAGATGTAGGAGAACTTCTCCTCTTGTTAGTCTAAAATATGCTGAATGTTTCGTTCTTCAAACAAACACCAGGCTTTGATCATTTGAAGGTCCTCGGAAAGAGGAAATAACAATGATAAACATGCTAATTTATTCAGAAGAAAAAGGTTGTATTGCATATTTACACTTAAATGCGTATCACCTCAGGGACCGCGGAATCTAGCTTGGGAGTCTCCCTCACTCCCTCGCATTAAGAGCACCAGGACAGCAAGGCAAACAGCAGAATCCCAAAATAGTGCGCAGCTCGATAAAGGAAACAAGCGGACAAAGGAATGGGTATTACCATGAGGCCCTTATCTTGTGAAGGCCAGCTCGTAACTATTTGCCTGTGTGTGTGTGTGTGTGTGTGTGTGTGTCTGTGTGTGCGTGTGTGTGTGTGTGTGTGTGTGTGTGTGTGTGTGTGTGTGTGTGTGTGTGTGTGTGTGTGTCTGTGTGTGCGTGCGTGCGTGTGTGTGTGTGTGTGTGTGTGTGTATGTGTGTGTGTGTGTGAGTGTGTGTTTGAGGGAAATAGACAAACAAAGGGGGGAGTGAGGGAGTACTGTCTCATGCTGTTCAATGACGGTGTGGAGTCCGTATCGCAACAGATCTACAGGTCATGTAGGAGGGCTGCTTTCTTTCATTAGTCTCTTCTGTAATGATATTCCTCCGCCATTCTCTGGCCTATCTGGTTTTACATTGATCTATGGTCCTGAGACAGAAGTTTGTAAAAATACTTACAGCAACTGCGCAAATAAGATAAGGAACAGGGCTTTATTCACTGTATGCGGCGCCTTCTTCATCAAACAAAGAGCCTGCAGGTATTGCCATTGCCATTCTCTTCTTCTCGTTTCGCTTCGTTTTTTTGCAAGTGTTTACAGTTTTTTCTGGGGAAAAAAGAGACGTTTGATATTCCTTCATAACAAGTGAGACAAACAGCCTGCAAATGAATGAAGGTCTTGCCGGGCGCAATTTGCTGCACACGCATGGAAAAACATGCTTTAGGGTTTTTTTTTCTGTACATCAGGGAAAATATTACTCATCAAGATAATACAAAAAACTGTTGAACCATGGTGGTTTTGTCATACCCAGCACAAACACTCTATTTTGTTTTTTTTTTGTTTTGTGTATGCAACGATACAATGGAAAACATATCATGTCAAGCATATTTTGTGGCACAAGCACACAGGAAACAAAGAAATCCGCCAGGATGTGAATTAGAAAGGCAGGTCCTGTTTATGGAAAAATATGACTCCGTTGTCGCACAAAGTTTCCAGCAACTAGTTTAACAAGCCATTTATATCTACTGTATGGCTGGGTCTGAAGCTTTCGCAGCCAATTTTCACCTTTGATACCTTTCCATAAATTCTCACTCACCCCTCTCCCCAAAATACCAGGGCAGAAATATGACAAATGAAATGAAGGTGTTCTGGTGAAAGACTCACAGAGGGCTGTGGAGAGAGACAGAGAGAGAGAGCAAGAGAGAGAGATAGAGAGACAGAGAGAGAGAGAGAGAACAAGAGAGAGAGAGCAAAAGACTTGGTTGGTTGAGAGAGGATGGTTGGCTCACGAGGGCCAGAATAGTTGTTAGTACATCACCTTTTTTGACTCTCTGGAATTATGTCTGAGTTCCGTCTAGCGAAATACAAATGTCAGGCCTCCTCATAGTGACCTTCCGAGTGCTCTCTTATGCAGTGACCAGGGATATGGATAAGCCGAGTCCTCAGAGCATGTTTTTCTGTCGTTTCTCAGTGTGAAAGGAGGTATATTTGGCAGGGTGTGTGTGTAGATGTGTGTCAGGGTGTAATGGAATGGTATCGTGCCTTTGATGGAAGTGGAGGGGTGTGTGTGTGTGTGCTGGGTAGGGGTGTGGATTGAGCGGGTCTGTCTGATGGCCTATTGCTCCCAAATTACACCCAATCCCTCAGCTGCAAGGTTTGAAGCACACCAGACAGAACCTATTGGCCACAACATGGCCAAGGCATTCATTATTCATTAATCTCATGCAATTGACACCCCCCTCTCTCTCTCTCTATCTGTCTTTACCTCTCTCTCCCTCCATTCCTCTCTCTTTTTCTCCTTTGCTTTTCCGGTACATTCCCAGTGGCATTTTTTTCCCATTTGCGCCAACTCATGCACTTCATTTCTTTTTCTTCCACATACTTACACCGTCTAATTTCCAGACGCTCGCCAGCAACGCCTGCTTTAGTCCTCCGGCGTCTTGACTTCAGAGACCGCTGTTTATGGCTCACCTTACTCTCCGCCTATGAAGTTTGCCATTCTACAATTCCTCAGGGACATGCAAATATGGAGACACCTCAAGACATGTACTCTACGAATTTATCTTTCGTGTTATTCATATGGTATTCTAAGGGAGTTATTTAATCGGAGGGTGCCGTTATAACCTGCCAAGTGAAATATTGGGAAACAATAGTTCAGTCCTTGTGTTGCCATGTTAAGGGTACTAAAGTATAGCTACTCAGTGTATGATTACCAGGAAACCTGAAGAAAAAATTAAATGTTTGTACAATTTCTGAAACTACCCAGTCCTGTCTGAGAATCCATATTTACAAGTGTGTGCAATTGACATGTTCTGTTCATATTTGATTGTACCTCCAATAGGCTTGAGAAAGCTAATGTTAATGTGTATATTTTGCCCAAATTCATGAACATAGCATGGAAATATACTTATTCTGGTAGATTGTACATAGAAGAGGTACAATCTAAAATATGCCTCGAGAAAACTGACATAAATGTGTATATTTTGCACATATGGACTGCACTGCATAAAACTATACTTGTCCAGTTTCTTATTTCTTGGCAACAAGCAATCCTTCGTCATTTCCTGTTCCAACTGTTAAATTAAGCAACAATGTAAACACTTAATACTTAACACTTAAGTACTGTCAATTAATATTAGATAATGGATTAGTCAACATTAACAACCCATTAACTTAAGTAGGGATATACTTTAATTCACTTTCATAATTAATAATTTAATAACTAACAATTAATAATTTAATGATGTTAACCCTTTAATTGCATTCGTTTCTATGAACTATGAAATTTAACAATTTATCAAACACAAGGAAATATTATTGTAAGAAAAGCTTTCTTGATGTTAAGTGGATTATTCAGTGACTGTCAAGTAAGGTCATCTTAATGTGAAAAGTCAGCACTGAAGTTAACTTTCTTTGCTGTTCACAATTGGTGTGTTCAGCGTGTCCTACGCTTCATGCCTGTCAGGCCTCAGGGTTGTCCTTAGAAGTCCATTTTCAGCCCACACCCACACACACACACCCACCCACACCCACACACACACAGTGTTCCTGTGGGCAAAAAGAGTAGGAGCCCTACTGTGTTCAGCTGGTCACGTTCACATGAACAAGGACAGACTTCTCTTCTCCTCTCCTCTGCCTCTCACTCTCCCACTCCAGAGACCTGCATGTAATCTGAGGCTTGGCAAGGGCACTGAAGCATCCTCTAGACCTGCTACATTACCCTCTTTCTTTCCTCCCTCCCTTTCTCAATCCCCCTCCCTCTTTGTCTCTCTTTCCCACCCTCTCTTCCTCTCTCTCTCTCTTCCTCTCTCTGTCTCCCTCACTTACTCCTGTAGCTGTCCCTCTGGCTCTGAACATATATGCTTCATGTTTTAGCCTAGTCACCAGAGAGACAACGTATGAAAGTCATCACTCTTCCAGTTTTCACTCTTTCCCTCCATCTCCACCTCCAACCTACCCCTCCCTTCCTCCCTTCTTTCAGTGCCTATCCAGTGTGTGTGTGTGTGTGTGTGTGTTTGGGTGGTGAGAGTGCAGCAGTCGATATCGCCGTTGTCAGCGGTCAGCCGGGAGGGCCGTGGCGTCAGGTGTTGGGTTGTGGTCCAACACGGCGTTCCTGACGGCCGGAGCTACAGAAAGCAGTCGGCCGAAACGGACAATGACAGGTGTGGGCGGCTGCACTGACGGGAGCGTCACTTCGCCTGGGCCCACTATGCCCACCCCAATCCACCGTCCATCATGATGATGAGAGGAAAAGGTCTGGTCAGAGGGGTGTGTGTATGTGTGTGTGTTCCTTTCTCCTGTTTTGTCTCTCTTTTCCCTCGCTCCTGACCGCTTGCCCATTTGTTGGCATGTCAATAAGCCAAGCACTGCTGAATACAAATACACTAGTGCAGCAGGGGTTGCGCTGTTTTGCCTCCGAGCTGTGCCTTTGTCCTTTTCATCCCTTCGCTTCCACATTCTCCGCCCGCTCTTGATGCGTGTACACGCGGGCAAAATAAAGCAGTGAGGATCCCCCGGGACTGGAGGTGGCTAAGTAGCCTGGGCTAGACGCGAAGCCCCGCATTTTCAAAATGAGTCCGCTCTCATCTAATTTTAACTGTCTCTCCATGTATTTAAACTCAAACATGCCTGGAGGGTCTCTTGCCCTCCCAAGGTCGCACTCGGGCGGCATTGATGCTAACGAAATTAACATCCCCGGCAGAGAGCCATACATTAGGCTCACCGCACGACGAGGGTAAAAGGCTTAGACACGCAAATAAGAGCCGCACGTCAGAAACTCTGTTTGTCTCTGAACACGGGTAGTGGGGTAGGGGCTTGCTGTGATGGCAGTGGTAATGTGTGTGTGTGTGTGTGTGGGGGGTGGCAGTGTGTGTGTGTGTGGGTGGACAGTGGCACGAAGGCACATTTAGCCTCATTATGCTTCTGGAAGTCGGGCTCCCTCGTCTACGGAGGGGTGGGGTGAGGTGTTGGCGCAGAGCAGGGAAGGTTAGCAGTTCCGTCAGTCCTGTGGAGAAGCCTGCCGGGCGGATAGTTGAGCCCGAGCGGGCGACCACTTTCATGTCTTCGGCCCGGGATGTCAGCGACTGAGAGGGGGAGACAGGAAGGGCACTGCCAACAGAGTGGTGGACCTCAGACGTTTCTTATTTTTAAAGATGAGGATAAAACCGAGGCCCTAGTACTGAGACCCTCCCAAGGCAAGGGTAAAAGAAGGCTTAAAAACGGCAGGCAGGCTTTGTGTCTTCTCCCCGGCCCACTTTACCCTACCACACCCCTGCCCCCGCAAATGGACTGAAGTTCTGACAATACTGAGAGAGGCCAGAGCATCTTCCAGCAAGTAATGACTCGTTAGGAAAGGTGTTTAAGCCAGAGATGAATCAGCGCTCGTCATCGATCAGTCACCTCCTGCAAAATGCCTCCGACAAAAAAAAAAACAGCTACAGAAAGGAAATTACAGCTATCATCATATCACAGAAGCGGGGTTAAACATTAGAGGCCACTGCAGCGCTTTGAGGAGGCAATGTGTCTCGCTGCCGTATCAGACGTTGCAGGCATCGAGCAAACGCATGGCCATGCTATCACTCTGTATTGATGTTACATTGGCTCATTACACTGTGTTCTCTAACTTGTGAGGAGGGCAAGGTCGAGTTTATTTTAGCAGGCAATTTTCCTGCTCCCTCAAGCATATGAATGTTTCATTTCTTTCTTTCTTTCTTTCTTTCTTTTGCTTTGCACATCCTTTACCCCAAAGTAAGTAAATAAATTGCAGACATACAATTTGAAAGAGCTTTGGAACGCAGCCAGTAAACGCATTGTCTATTTCTGAATCCGTCGGAAAAAGAGGTTGTCGATTCCTTCTGACCCGTGTCTAATGGTTATCCTGTCTGAGTCAGAGTTAGGTCCTCACAGTGATGCATTCAAGAGTGTCCAATTTATCGCTGCCTTCAAAAAAAAAAGCAACACAAATCTAGTAGTCAACACTTTTTTCTGAATCACAACCAAGAAGGAATGGACGTTAATGATAAAGGCCCATCAGGTATTTTAGAAACTTGAAATCGAAAGTCAAAAGTATGTTCTGATATTTGCTACATCAGAACAGACCAAGAATAGCACAAGGCTATTCACATTTACTATTATTATTCCCTGACCGAGTCCCATTTGTTTTGTCTGTTAGAATTTGCGGATGTAGTTGATAGACCTTCGATCTCATTAGGGCAGGAAGGGAGAGAGAGAAAGTGGAGAGAAAAAAAACACTTGATTTAAGTCACATAGAAAAACAGCAACACTATTTCATCGTACATTAAACCAATTAGGGCTTACGAGTGCCGGGAAGATTTAACCAAATTCTAGTCAGCAGTGCTCCAGAGCGAGGCTCCGGCTTACTCTAATTTGTACGAGACTATTAGTGATGTAGACCAAGCGTCTCGCCGGACGGCCTACATTTGCACTTCTGGAATTTCAGCAAACTTCTAGAGGAAAGCACACACACACACCCACACACACAAACACACACACACTCACTCAGAGCTGCTGTGAATGATAATGCTACTAATAAATAATAATGATAAAGGTCGCCGCCAGCTGGCAAGGACCTGGCAGGAAACAGCTAATCGGGTTAATGCCTTTGGGCAAAGCCAGGGGAATGTGTGTGTGTGTGTGTGTGTTTGTGCATTTATGTGTGTAAGTGTATGTGTATAAATGAGTCTGAGGCACACAACAGGAGTATATATCTTTGTAGATGCGTGTATGTGGTGTGTGTGTGTGTGTGTGTGAGTGAGTGATAGTCAGAGGGAGAGTGAAAGAGAAAGAAAAGATGTGTGAGAGAGAGAGAAAGGAGGAGAGGAGTGTGAGGGCAAGCATGATTGATAGCAGCGGAGAGCAGAAATCCTTCAGTTGCTCGGGGACGCGACGGCGCAGGTGGACAGTCAAGGCCACCGGGACTTCCCACCCTGGAGGGGGCAGTGGTGACAAATCCCAACCAAGCACCCCAACCCCCACACACACACACACACACACACACACAAAACCGGCGGCGTCAGAGGGAAGGACAACAAACAACACTGTTGGCCAAACAAATGAAACACAAACTCGCTTCAAGGGAGGAGAGGATGGAGGGGAAAATGGCCAATGTGGAAGTGGCAGAAAACAATAAACAAAGGAATGCAGTTCTACTGCGTGAGGCAAATCGCTAAGGTCAAAACCATATCTGAAACACCATGCTGGGAAAAGACAGTGTACGTCAGTGTTGTGTGTGTGTGTGTGTGTGTGTGTGTCTGTTTGTGTGTTTACAATCCACAAGCTTTCCTTTAAGGAGTGAAATGTGGAGTCCATGATTGTTGTTGATATTTTAACTCAAGAACTAATCATACTACACGCCTTCCAAACGTGATTCTAAAACAAGGTATTGAATGGTTTGAATTGTATTTGGTTCAATCAAAGCCATGTGTGCTCCAACTTAAAAAGTACTAACACCTGCATGTCTTTTGGAGCATCGACACAGAACAGACAGCTAGCTGATGGCCCATCCACAAGGAGCAATTTGCTGAATTTGACCAAATCGTTTTTGACCTTGAGATGTGGACTGCACTTTTTAGTGCCCTTTAGGTGTATGGAGTGACTGAGGAGTCAGATTGGACAACACCACTTGGTGTGCATAGAGTTACTTATGCTATTACTTAAAGTTCTGGGCCAGCGAGTATGACCGCTTGTCTGATGCCTATGTGATCTTAATATGCCGGGGCTATCAATCTCCTAATGCAGCGAGGGCCAGTGGATAGGTGGTGGAGGGGCCTCGAGTAGATGGAGATGGATCTGAGCCCACAGACGCCGGCAAGTAGCCCAGATTTATTTGAGACGGCAAAGAAACAAGAGCCTCACAATGACAAAGTGCCTCGCTGGGTCCTTTTCTTTATGCTTTCCTCTGCCTCTCCCCTTACTTTTGCCTCTTTCTCTGTCTTTTTGTCAGCGTCTGTCTCTCCATCTCTCTCTCCGTCTCTCTCTCTCTCTTTCCCACTTTCTTCCTGCCTCCCCCACTGAAACAAATTCGGGAGCTTCAATTATTCATTTTATCCCTGCCATAGTTTTGTATGGCTTGACACTTTTATTAAATCACATATGGTATCATTCATAGTCTAGCAGGGTGTTCGTTTCAATTTGAGGGATTCGGGCAGATGCTTTTAACTCTTTGCTCCAGCTCCCAACTGTCTGAGTTCATGACTCATTGTCTCATTTTTATCACATTTTCAGCTCATTTTCCCCTTGGAATTCCCTTCTTTATTTTGCAAATTAATTGTATATGTTATTATTAGCATATTTTAGTATATTACCATTAGCATGGACTAGCATAACAAAGTTAGCATATATTATACAATATCTTATTTATTTGGATGCCACTGTGCTTGTGTAGGACCAGAGGTAGGACTGACTCATCACATACACCCTGCCAGAGTTTGTTTGTCATCCACAGGAAATCAGAAGTCCCTGAGGGACAGTGTGGTATCACAGGTGAATGAAGCCAACACGCTTCTGTGTTTTTTTTTTTTTTTTGGGGTTGCCACTGGTCTGTGGTGGCTGTCGCCCTGTGTCCATTGCAGTCTATTTCCCTCAGCCATCAGACTGGATGCAACAGAGGCACTTGACCCGCAGTCTTTATGAAGCTCTGCGCTCGACTCGCTGGACAGACTGCTTCCCATCTGAGGCAGCAGGGCTGCTGATCTGCCATATTATGGCCGGCAGTTTTTTTTCTCTGTGTTTTTTTTTTCTGCTGATGGAGGCAATCCACTGTGAGCAAGACTACAGTAGCCTGGAGGTGCCCTCTTTTTGGCCTCTACAAACGTCCGCTCACCCCCTCACCTGAAGCACTCTATTATGGGGCCAAGGCATGGATTACTTAATTGTGGTGTTGAGAATTGGCCATTAATCTTCTACTGATAGCCCGGACATGAAAACATCCTGTTGTGGAGCGTAGTGCCCCTCCCACACACTCACACCACACATACACACACACACACATACACACTCTCCTCTAAATGCAAAAGAGGTCACAGACTCTTTTTTGTGTGTGCTGTGGCTGTCTTTGCTGAGCGAGGGGGATTTGAATTAGGGTGAGCAAGTGAAAGAGAGAGAGAGAGAGAGAGAGAGAGAGGAAAAGAAATCTATTGAGGTTTGAAAATGCATCTGGGGAAGAAGAAAGGATTCTCTTAGACAAACACGGAATGGATTTGGATGAACACTATGGCAGCGTCGGCAGCAGTGGCAGTGAGAGAACAATGAAGCCGTTTTTGACTACTCACATCCAAGGTTGTCTGCCGCACAGACAAACCCTAGTGCCCGGGGCCAGTTATTAATATTGAAGCGCATTTTTAAAGTCACCTCAAAGCTCTCCTTTCCCCTTCTATTACCGGAAGTGCAGAGATGGGCCCACTTTAAGGCAACTGAATAAAACTCCTCTCTCTCTCTCTCTTGTTCTCTATGACTCTCTCTCTTTCTCTCTCTCTGTCTCTCTGTCTTTTCCCCCTTTCGCCTTAATCACTAATGTGTTGCTCAGTGAACCGTCATGGCGTCAGATTGACACCGTTTTTTATGGGCCCCCATTAGTGTCAGTCAGACCCATCTGAACACATTAGAATGAACCAATCATCAGGACCTGGGTGGCTGCTGGCTTACTAGCACAGACTGAGAGTAAGTGTGTGTGTGTGTGTGAGAGAGAGAGAGAGAGAGAGAGTAGAGAGAGAGAGAGAGAGAGAGAGAGATACCTTCAAGTCACTGGGTCCCAAAAACTAGGCCACGGGATGAGCGTGCCATAAAGGAATTATGTTGTCATTTGATTTCCTACTGGGGCGCCATAGGAGACTAATTGGCATGGCGAAGTCTTATGGTGACACTTGGCTTAATTACCCCCCAGGGTCTGTAAATGCACTAAAGACTACATTCACATTTATAGGTTATTTCATCATATGCTGTCTCAAGTGGTTAATGATCATGTTTTTCCCCCATGCTACTGCATGATCTCTCAAACCAAATAAAGTACCTATTGTAACTCTGCTTGAAACTGAAGCTTTTACATTTTTGTGTAAATTGGTTATGTGCTGCATGTACTGTACATATAAAGTTTTTTTTTCTTTAAGGCCCATGACACAGGTCATTAGGAAGGAATATCACACTACACACTCCTGTTTTGGCCATGTCCATATCATGGCCTTACTTTGGATTACATTGAAGTGCCTGCTGCTTCACTTCACAACAAATCTAAAAGGAACTATAGAAGTTTGTAGTTTCTAGAACAACAGTATATGTCACATGGAAGATAAAGCTTTACAGCACCTTGTAAGCACACACACACATACATACACACACACACACACACAAAACACACACATTTCCATTTTCCTCCTTGGATCCTCGCAAAGTCAAACAGTACTGGATTGGTTGTGAATACTAAGAGTACACAGGATTACGGCAGTCTCCTTACTGATTGCAAATCAATAGTTGAGGTTGTGGCCAAAGGGATGGAGAGGGGATCTGTGTCCAAACAAACACACACACACACACACACACACAAACAATGTTTGCCCTGTTTTCATGTACAGACACACATGCTGAATATTCATGCCATCTTTACAAGGTTAATATTGTGGCTTGTTTAATGCATACGCCATTTCCCCCCTTAATGCTGACAATGACCTGCAATAGTGAATAATCACCACAGTACTACAATCTGTAGATTCAAGCATCATACTGGGTGTGCAGTAGTCTCTGCTCTATTCAAACAACCTCAGCTTGACTCTCTTTCCTGAATGATGTAGAGTAGTTGTCGTGACTTTTATTGACATATATCCTTTAGTTTATATATCTTTTATGTAGTATCTTCATTCTGTGTAATATCACTGTTTTGTGAAACTGAACTCTGTAGTATGTTCAGTGTGTGGGAAAGGAAGACTGGTTTAAGGGAAAGAGCAGATGGCTGACAGGGTCATCAATAAGGTTTGGCGCCAGGAAATGTGATCAAAACCTAAAGAATGTAGGAATAACAGGATGAGAGGGCAAAGGTGAAGTACCATTACTTGGTCAGTTATCTGTAAACAAAGAGGGTCTTGTCTGGGATGACTTGAAGGGGTATAAAGGCTGGACAACAGCCAGAGGATGTTAGCTTACTGAGCTCACTTAGCTCACTGCTCACTTTCTTACTTTGCTTAGCTTAGCTTGCTTCACTAACTAATGCTCCGGAGTGCATTAAAGCCATCATCTGCAGTATACATCCACAGTGTGCGGACTTCTTTTGATGTTGTATTATTCAATGTGGATTTGACACCACATAGTTCTCTCTATCTGCGCCAGCACTCCACCCAATCGTTCATTCATCCATCCAGCCATGCTCTCTCTCTCTTCCTCTTTGTTGCTCTCTCGCTCCCTCTCTCCCCCGATGCCCTCTGTTCCACTTTTAGCCGCCTGTGCTTTGTTTAGACTGTGCACTGATGGAAGTGCAGGCCAACAGGCAGATCAATGTCACAGTGTGGCGTGTAGGCAGGGCTCAGGCTCTGTTCCACCCTCAGGCCATCCCTGATACTCCAGTGAACTGGACAATGCGTGCACAAAAACACGGACACACACACACACACACACACGCGCGCACGATCACAGAAACACACAAACACACACTCACAGTTGCACGCACACGCTCACGGTCACAACAACAGACGCACACATAAACTCACAAACACACACACACACACACACACACAGTCAGCCCTCCCGCTCCTCCCTAGTCTTCTCTACGCTCGACATCCCTCTTTCCCAGCAAAAGCCGTCTGAGGAGAAATCCAATCAGCCGGGCCCTGGAGGTTCAAGTTTTGAGTGACACAAGCCACTAGCTATGTTAAATACCATGGCCACCGGCTGCTTCTTGGGCTAGCTCTCTCCCCCTTCCGCAATGCACAACACAGTGTTTGTGTGTGTGTTTGTGTGTGTGTGTGCGTGTATGTGTGTCTGTGAGTGTGCACACGATTGCATGAGGAAGCCTATATGGTTAGATTACTTTCTCTCTTTCCTTTCTCCCTCTCTTTCTCTCTCCCTCCTCTCTCTCTCTCTCTCTTTCTCTATCTTGCTGCGGATGCCCAGAGTCCGATCAATGCACCAGTCCAAGTGTGGCCGGCCCAGTGGCTGGTGTGTGAAAACAAGACATTGGCCATGATGGCCGAGTGGACCATCGATTACCGGCCCCGACTCCATCCCCTCTCAGTGGGGTGTGATCGACTCGGGGCCTGATTACATGCATGAATCACCAGGCCAAGGTGTCCTCTCCTCCCTGGCTCGCACAGATCCTCGCACCCGATTCCTGATGTAAATAGAATACCATTTGCTCTCCAAAAAAGAAAAGGAACCGGGAAAAAATAAGGGAAACACTTTAAATTACGGTCCGAAAATGACAAACAAGTGGCCATCGATTTGGCGGACGGACTTTCAGTGGCAGTGTTCTTGTTTGTGCCTTTAGTGGGATCTCTGTGATAATACTGCCATCCTCCTTGGTCCTCTGCATCCAATTAGATTTAGTTGGATGTTTTTGTACTCTCATCACTGCTGTTCAAGTTGATCTTGCTTTATTTGCATAGCCCTTGCAAGGTTGTTGAAGTGATTCTGCAGCTGCAACAACCGCAGTTCATTCTCTCTCGTTCCGTCTCTGCTTGTCTCACTCGTGTCTTCTCCCCCCAAAAGATGTTTATTCCCTAATTCCTCCAAATTTGCATCTCCCACCACTAGCACCCCCCCTTCACCCATCAAATGAGGCCTCCGTGCCTTAATAGCCCGTTTAAAACCTTCCTTTGGAAAGCCAGGCCCTTACCTGCCTGCTGCGGCTGTCGTCGGTAGTCGGCGAAGCCGCCACAGCTCCGTCTGCTTTCTTCTGGCGGCGCGTGTGCCGCTTTCATCAGCCCTGGCTCCAGCTGACAGCCACCGTTAAATAATTCAGAAGCCGAGGAACACACATCGCCTTAGAACTTCAATCTTTTTTCCCTCCTCTATCCCCACCCCAACCTTTTTTTTTATTTATTTACCTCTTTACTAGAGGTTTCAAGCGCTTAAAAAAAAAGTAATGGTGAAGGATCTAAATCGTTCTCGTCATTGGTGTTCTCCAGGACAAGGGTGTTGTGAGCTCTTTGTTGGAACTTTTCAGGAATCTCGGCTTGAACTCCAGATGGGTTTACAAAAACGAAACTTTGTTTTGAATGCAGGCGAAGAAGTGACACTCACAGGTGAGTTGAATCAGGCGAGATGCAGCAAGTCTGAGCATTCTACTTTGACAACAAATGCTCTGAGTGAATACTTACCCACAAGACCTGACTATGTCTCCATTGATTTGGCACTTGTTTGTCCAGATTTGTACAGTGTAAAGTGACTAGCCATCACTATGGACACAGACATGCATACAATACATACATACTTTCTATAAAAACAAACATACATCCCTTCATACATACCTACACATACATACTCTACATGAATACATACATATATACTGTACATACTTACTTACAGTATACATCTTGTATGTGCAAGATTAATTCAGGGTTCAGACTCTTCTTAATATGCAAAATATCATTAATTGGACATTAAATGTTTATTCCCTATGAGGGGGTGCAAACGACTTTGAATATATGGGGATGTCACCACCAGTTCCACTTAATGACTGAGGGACTGTGCTCATCATCACCAGTCACCCCCTCGCCCAGCAGTGGGGATGGGGATGACTCAGTCCTGGTCAGCTCACAGCTGGACTCACAGCATCAGATCAATGGCAACGCTGGAGGCTCCTGTCCTCCTCCACAGATCAAGACGAGATGGATCACCCCTCCTGCCACGGCACGCACGGGATCCACGTCAGGTTATGCAGGGTAAGTCCAGGTTCACTGTTAGCTGAGTTCTGATCGTTTTTTTTCTCTCTCAGGATGCAAGACGGTGTAATTACACCGTCGTCTCATCGATCAACAGACGAGCAGCACAGGCAGTCATGGCGTCAGATATGCCGTCAGTGTTGCTGCTCGCCGTGCGCCGCTGAAATTTCCACGATTTTCTCTCGGCGCGGGAGGGGAGAGGGGCACTCTGGGAAATCAGTCCATCAGAAGTGCGTGGGAGTGTTTCTTTTCATTACCTGCAACGCCGCAAATCCAATTCCTGCTCCTCGGATCTCCACGGGGCCCTCTGGTGATGTAGACCGTGCCAGGATCTCTGGGTGAAAACACACACACACACACACACACACGAACGAACATACAAACTCACCCCCAACCCCCCACCACACACACACTCACGCGCACAAACATACATACACACTCTCACACACACACACACACGCATGCACATACACACTCTCTCACATGCACACACACACACACACATTATAGGCTCATGTAACTTCCACCCATGCCTTTGACATCCAAGTGCATGGATATGTGGTCGCTATGCCAGGGCAAGGCAAAACCTTGTTGAATGGGGCACTGGCTTCCTAAACACGAGGATGTTAAAGTATGATATCCTCTGGGGCCTGGGAATAAAACACGCAATTAGAACAAGGTCCAAGGTTGAGGTCCACAGCAGATTTCTTTGTGTCAAGAGTGCAAATGGAAGCGGGTGGAATTGAAATAAAAAATAACACAAGTTCGGCTCAAGATGTCTGCTCTCTTTTTTATTCAAGGCATGTACGTCCTGCTTTTCCACCAAAACCATGTGCACAGCCGCGTCTTGGGAAGCTCTGTTTTTGCAGTGTTTTCATGAACGGAGAGGCAAGAAAAAAGAAAGAAGGGATGGGGAGAAAAAAAATGTGAAAGAAAGCAGCAAAAAAGCAAAAACAAAAAAAAAAAAAAAACAAGCTGTGGAGCACCTCTCTGTGGTGGCATGCAGAAGAGAGAGAAATTCTCCACCCGGACTTGGACAGAATCACCCCTTCATCCCTTCCTCTCTCTTTCTCTTGCTCTCGCTCTCCCTCCCTCTCTTTTTTCTCTTCTCTCCTTTCCTCGCCTCCAGCGTAGCTGCATTCATTACCAGACAGAATGCCTAACCAGCCATCTGAGGGGGAACACACAAGAGAACCAGAGGAGCTGAGCGTGAAAGAGGAGGAGAGTGGGAGAGAGAGAGAGAGAGAGAGAGAGAGAGAGAGAGAGGAAAAGTCAAGTCAAGTCAAGTCGGCTTTTATTGTCAATTTCTTTACATGCACTGGTCATACAAAGAATTGAAATTTCGTTTCTTACTTTCCCATGCAGACATAGACATGCTTTAAATACAGACATAGACATACTATAGACATAGCCATAGACAATAAACATTAAATTAAAGTGCAAGACTGAAATATAGAACATGTATGTATCAAAATAGAAATATAGGACATATATATATAAAAAAAAGAGGTAGTTGTGTTGTAGGAGGAATGGAAGAGTGAAAGAGTGAAAGAGAGAAGGGGGAGTGAGACAGACAGACAGATAGGGAGACAGAGAGAGAGAGAGCATTAAAATGCTAAGAGAGAGAGAGGGGGGGGGAGTTGCAGGGGAGAACCGGTTGCGTTTTAACATTCGGCAGGGCACAAATATCCCCCCGCTAGCCAACTTATCCCTCCAAACCAGAGGCCGCCCTTGGCCGCCTGAGCGATGCCTCCTGGGCTCTAGTGCGGCTTCACCGGGGGAGAGGCGTGAAATCCAGGCTGCCAACCCCTCCCTCACTCCCTCACTCCATCTCTCTCTCTCTCTTCTCTTTTTCACTTTCTCCCTTGCTCTTGCTGTCTCTCACTCCCTACTTTGCTCTCTCTCTCTCACTCTCTCTCTCTCTCTCTCCAAAGCTCTCCATTTCTCCCTCCTGCCTCTCTTTCACTCTCTTTCCCTCACTCAACCTCTCTCTCTTTTCCTCTCCCGCCCTCCCTCCCTCTCTCTCAGAGCCTGGCCCTGGGTGGAAACTCTGAAAGCCTCATTATGCTGAAGAGGAGCCACTGGGACTGAAGGAAGGAAGGGAGGAAGGAAGGAAAGGAGGGAGGAAAGGAGGAAGGGAGGGAGGGAGAGAATAAAATAGATAAAGAAGGCGACAAAGGAAGATGTCGGAGCTGAGAGGGCAAAGTGGTCTCATAGAAAAAGCCCACTCCGCATGGCCGACACTTTGAGCACCGTGCTGTCCTCTAGGTATTCCATAATGTCTGTGTGCACGTGTGTGTGTGTGTGTGTGTGTGTGTGTGTGTGTGTGTGTGTGTGTTGCATGTGTTGCATGTCAATGTGTGCATTTTTGTGTGCCTACTCGAGGGTCCTCTTGCTAAGGTCACATTACATCCCATCCACATTACAACAGGACATGAATGGTGCCCACACATAGTGAACTCTTATGTTAACATAAACTCATATTTTCACCAGAGGCGTGTTAGGGAATGTATCATCAATGTTGCAGGCAGTCTTCAAGTATGTAGTATGTATTGTTATTGTTCAAATGAAAAGGTTGAAGGGCTGTGTGAGAAGTGGAGAGTCAGCAAACCGTGATCAGACCGGGGACTTCTATTCCACATGTACAGTGACAGGCTATTCAGCAAGTGACAGTGACAGGCTATTCAGCACTGACAGACAGACAGACAGACAGACAGACAGACAGACAGATAGATTTGTCCATATACAGTATCTATCCTCCCTTTCTGTCAATCCACCCATCTATTCATCTCTTGAGAGGGAGATGGTTAAAAGAGTGATAAGAAAGAGAACCTTTACACGCAAGGATATACAACCAAGGGCTGTCACAACATTATGTCTGAGTGGGTGAAACAAAGCCACTCTTAGTCCTCTGTTGAACTACGGCACTTGTGTTTGACTTTGCCATATCTCTTTTTTTAAGCTTCAGAAAAACGTATCGCAGAGAAAGAGTGCGATGACATAGAGACACTCGAACGACACACTCCCGAAATCCAAAACCGTGCAAACCTCACACGACTGACGTCCTGTCCTCACCTCATAGCACTAATTTATACACAAGATGGGAGACTTACAGCGGGAATTAAGTGAAGGGTGCAGCTGTCCCTCACGGGAAATTCAAAGTTATTATAGGTGACAACTTGTCAGCAGCAAGCGACTCAAATGAAGAAATGAAAGGCAGAGAGAAACTGCGCTAAAAGAGTGTGGTGGGGAAAAAGGAAAAGATCTGAGTGGAGAAAAGAGGTCATTAGATTAACATCAGAGACGAGAGGCCGCGGCTTTAGGACGAGAAATGTAAATCAAACTGACATTTAAGCGATTCTGGCTCTTTTCTTTAGATTTAAAGTTCCACTTTGTATGGAGAAAACTGTAATTGAATGAACTAATCCACTTCCAACATAGGTGAGCGCATTTGGCCTGGTTTCCTCCTTATCTTTGAACATTTGGAATCATCGTTCAGCACTCAAGCACACAACATTGATTAAAATAGTGCTCTGCCCTGGGTTGATAGTCTCATGTCGCCCGACATTGAATTCAAAGTATGCCAACTTTACATTTCTACAAAAGGCTGAAATGCCGTGCGTAGGTATTTATCTATTGTGAGTGACTTGTGTGCAGTTTTGTCGAGTTGTGATTCTTTAATGCATGGAAAATAACAAACAAACTCATGAACAAAATGGCATATCATCCAGCATTAATGTCTTTAAGCACACCTCATCAAACGCGCTTAGAGCAAATTAGCAGAGTTACAATACTCTCTAGAAAGCCAGTCACAAGCAATTAGGGGGACTGATAGCAAATTAGGTGAAATTATCACGCTATCTGACTTGTGTGTGTGTGTGTGTGTGTGTGTGTGTGTGTGCATGTGTGTGTAGGAGGAGGATGGTGGTGGACTGAACCAACCGCACGCTCCGCTGCCGTCATTTCGTCAATAGGCGTCTCGGGGAAACCAGACGTTTCACTTCCCGCAGCCATCGCCAGGGAGACGAAAGGCTCCGACGCGGTCCACCCACCCCGATTGTCCCGCCTGGGGATAGAGAGAAACAGGGAAGGGAGGAGAGAGGAGGAGACAGACAGAGAGAGAGAGAGAGAGAGAGAGTGAAAGAGTGAAACTTCCGAGGAGGAACGAAAGTAGTTTGTCAATCAAGTGACTTTTACAGTTTGGGGAAGGTCACGGCCTAATGCAGGGATGTGAGAGGGAGGTGTGTTTTCTAGGTTGTGTGTGCACCACAGCAAGAGTGCCGGACAAATTGCAATTACTGCTTTGACATGCTACAATAACTCTAGACTAATTCAAATAGAATGTTATTAGAGGGCATAAATTGAACTCAGGCAATAAAATAAATAGCATGCATTAAATAAATTAAGAGAGGAATTTATGTTTGTTAGGTAATGTCTGCAAGAACTGGCATCCCGAAAGACAGACAGGCAGGTATAAATAAAGAATGAAAATGATAAATGAAAATAATTAAATAAATAAATAAATAAAAACATTCCTTAGCCACTACATAGCAGACCAGGTGGAATAAAAACCTTTACATAATTGTTCACTAGTTATTGTATGGTGAGATGGAAGCCAGTTAAACATGGACACAAATGGCAACAACTACCGAGCAATCAAAGTGGATATAAAGCAGACAACAGTTTCACAAAAGCAGACAAGACAAAGAGGTGAAGACAGCTTTGGCGTATCGGAGATGGGGATTTACAGAGCTCCCTGAAGCCAGCCGTCAAATTAGGTGTGAGCACCATGGTGGAAACTGGAGGCGTGTGCAATGCACATCGGGCGAGTGCAGCGCGCAGCAAAGCAATGGACTGCCGAAGCCTGGCAAACGAGGGAAGAAATCCTCGGCAGCTTTGTGTCACAGCCACTGACATCTGGACCATTTGCATGGCAGCTAGAGATCCTTGGATTATGCGCTTACAAGAGTATTGCCCTATCTCATTTAACAACATAATCATCTTACGAGCTAGGCGATGTTTCATCCCCACCGATTTATAAGCTTGGCAATTGCTATCTGTCTCCATTCTCTCTCTCTCTCTCTCTCTCTCTACCTCTCTCTGTCTCTAACTTGCTGTCTTCCTCCCTTTCTTTTTGCTCTAGACGTTCTCTCCTCTCTTGCTGTGTGTCTATCATGTTCAGTCTCCAACCCCATCCTGAATTTGACATTTTACAAACACCTTTTATTGCATAGTTCAGTTTTTGGGCACACCTCATAGCACGTTGCTTTCACTTTGATTCCAGCATGTTTTTTTCCCCCTCCGCCTCAAGGTAACCTTGCCTTCATCCGCAAACTAACAAACAAACAGACACCAGAGAGACAGGCACAATAAACATTTCATCAAGGACTCAAGAAAGGTTTGCACAACATGTAATGTTCTCTTTCCCTCTCTCTCTTTCATACACACACACACACACACACACACACACACACACACACACAAAGATAATTCCAAGGGCAGAGGGCAAAGAAAGTGTTAAAAACTGAAAAACCTTGTGTCTTGGAGATTTTCTTTTTCTTAAAAAAAAAAGTCATACATTATAGAATGATGGCCAAGACATTGCCTAAGACCAACATCAAAAAATAATGTTTGTTAATGATTTAATGCATGATAATGATAATGATCATATTTATGATTGTGAAAAAAAAATATGCATGCTGTTGCTTTTGTTCTCAGTGCACACAAAGGTGAAAACTCAGTCACACCTGGAAAGAGAGCCACCAGGTAACAGATGAAGGTGGCGCCCCACACTTGATATTAGGCAATTCATTCCGCACACTGAAAACACTGCCTCTGAAAAGACCTAGAACCTGCAAAGCACCGAGGTCAGTCCCACATCTGTCCCCCCAGCCACCCCCCTCAGCCTTTCTATGGAATAGGTGCCAGAGGAGCTTCCATTGGGTTTAGCCATGCAGCTCTTCCAGTGATCGATGTTTCGCATGGATCACCTGCATTTAGAGATCACCAAATGAACAAGCGATTTGTTCAAAAAAAACAAAAACAATAGCTGATGCAAAAATAAATACCTAAATTGAGAAACAAAAATAAGAGTGTGGGTACACATGAAATAAACAAACAATAAATAAACAAAACAAAATAAACAAAATTGACATAGTGGGGTTCCCCGCACAGAGAGAATACTTCTGTATGCTGGCAGTGGCCATCTCTGACGCCCTGGCATATGGTGGGTAAATGGAGACAGGCTGGCGCTAACAGGTGGGCATAAAGACTCAGAAAGTGCCAATCCTAGGTGGCGCTACACGATGGAAGCAGAATGAGGATGAAAATTCCTTTGAGCTTTTGCCAGAGAGGGAGAGACGAATCCAGTGCAACATTCTGAAACAGCTAGTTTACCAACGACGGCCATGTGTAAGATTCCAGCACCCACACAAGACGAGAACGCACCTTGTGAGTGGCGCTGCCTGGCGTGTTTATCATCAGCGTCCTTGCTTTTTCAGGTTTCGCAGCTGATTGACTGTCAGCACCAAGTTCCGTGACAGATTGGTTCTGACGGAAATGAAGAACAGACGGGCTGTCCACAATACATTTAGAACTTTACTCAGTTACAAAAAAAAAACTGTGAAATGTGTGGATGGTTTGAGTAACATTTGAAACATGCCAGTGCAGGAAGACTCTCAAAATCTCACAAATACTCTCTTTTTACAAATGTGCCGCAAGCTCCTGTAGATCTTTAAAATGTTAATTGGTTTCTCTCGATGTTGAACTGACATATAAGTATCTACGTGCTTCCTAAAGCTTGAGATTTATACACTTTGCATAGATTTAATCAAAATCCTTTCATGGTTCACTGACTTCATGTTCGGAGGGTAAAAAGGAGACGGGCCCTCAGCACCCTCCCCCATATCTTTTATCACCTTTCAAACACTAAACTTCTTCTGCAGTTCAGATCCTCAGCATGACGATGACATGGAATGGGTCTCATGGAAATGACGGGGCAAGGCGAACTCTCTGAACTGTGATCACGTGGCCCGTTAGATCTGCTCTCCACACCCTGGGTCTTGCAGTCACACATAAGACTTTGTCTCAGGAACTTGGGTTAAATAAAGTGAACGCGTCCATACCTCTCCATATATCTAGCTCTCTCCTTCCTTTATCACACAGACACACACACACACACACACATGCTTGTGTCGGTCCGCTATGTTAATTGCATTGACTCGATCTTGTGCAGAACACGTTTCCTCAGATCCAAACACTGTTGTCACACATCCCCCTCTAGAGAACTTGTCCTGTCTCTCTGTCTGTTTTCAATCCAGATCTCTCTCTCTCTCTCTCTCTCTCTCTCTCTCTCTCTTTCTCCCTGTGTTCTTTTCATTTCCTTCTCTTTCTTTTGGCCAGCTCCTCCATACCATATCTACCAAGTGGAAGTGCTTGTTGTTGCCATAGAGTCCAATGCCCTTGTTTGCTCATTCGTTCTTGTCATTGACAACTCACTCCTCACACACTCACTTACAGTACAGTGCTCACATGCATGAAAACAAACAAGAACACACATTCATTCCATCTCTTTCCTCTCTTCCCCTTCACCGCTCTCTTATTTCATTCTCTCAGATTGGTTGTGCATATGTGTGTGTGTGTGTGTGTGTGTGTGTGTGTGTGTGTGTGTGTGTGTGTGTGTGTGTGTGTGTGTGTCTGTGTGTGTGTGTGTGTGTGTGTGTGTGTGTTTGTGTGTGTGTGTGTGTGTGTGTGTGTGTGTGTGTGTGTGTGTGTGTGTGTGTGTGTGTGTGTATGTGTTTGTGTGTGTCTGTCTGTGTTTGTGTGGGACAAGGCCCGGGGCATGTGTTTTCCTTCACTGGCAGACTGTTGTGGCTGAAACTGTCTCAATAAATATTTCTCTCCATTTACTTGCATTGCTCCTGCTCTTCTCTCTCTCTCTGTCTCTCTCTCTCTCTTCCCTCCTCCCCCTCTCCCTCTCTTTCTCCTCTCCACCTCCTCCCCTGCCTCTCTGTGTCGTTCTCTCCATCTCATCTCCATGCCTGGGAAAGGGGAATAAAAAGTGAAGCTGTGTGTCTTTCGCTGCTGCGTGCGTTGGCTCCACTCGTTCTGAGTTAAGCCTCGGGTAAATGTTACAGCTTTTCAGCAGAGGGGCTATTTTCCCCTCTGGTTTTCAGCAGTATGCAGACATGGCTGAGCCATAACATGTAAGACCATTCATTTCATTTCCTCTCTTTATTTGTTTCTATTTCTTTTAAACTCAGAGCCAGAGAAATAAGGTGTCAAGGAAAGATGGTAGACACAGATGGTAACTAACAGAACACAAATAACACATATTGATTGGGGAAACTCAGGACAGAGTACTGTAGCAGAACTGATTGCTTGTTAAAAGTCTAATACAGGTTAATAACAGATGCATCTGACAGGTTAATATCAGATGCATTGAACACTTATACAAAATAAAACATCAACATTCACTCAGCACATTCACACAGCATTCTGGGAACTATATGGAAATGTTCTCCTGCCCAACATGAATACATGCATGATTGAGTGAGAGTGCATACATTTCACACAGTATGTGTGTGTGTATGTGTGTGTACATGGGTCCATGAATGTGTATAGAACATTTATGTATTCAACCACAGAACTGTATGTATATTCTATTGTGTGTGTTATGTGCGTGTATGTACGTGCGTGGGTTTGTGTGTGTGTGTATGTTTGTATATTCTATTGTGTGTGTTTATGTGTGTGTGTATGTACATGCGTGGGTTTGTGTGTGTGTGTGTGTGTGTGTGTGTGTGTGTGTGTGTGTGTGTGTGTGTGTGCAGCAGTGCTCACACAGGAGTGGTGCTGTGACGGCTGTAATGGGCATATGGGAGGAGAAATGTATTGGAAAATGAGAGGCCTTCTGTGTGCCACCACTCCAGTCGTAAACAGCTGGTTCATTTTACAATGAGATAACAGTACATTCATGCTGACTCCAGGGAATTTCAATCATCTCCACATAAAAGCTAATACCCACATTTACACACACACACACACACACACACACACACACACACACAGAAAGAGAGAGAGAGGTAGAGAGAGATGTGTAAGCAGAAGACACTATACTCAGTGGACAAATTAAGGCTGATTTAGCTACCGTAGTCTATTGAGAGTAACTGCTAGAAAAACAAATAAATGTTGACCCACCTGATGTGGAGTCTCATGCAACGAGGGGCCCCTCTTATTGAGAAGGCAGCCATGCTCTTGGGAAAGGTGGTTCATGTGGAAAAATGTGGAAAATAAACACAGACAATGCTGTGTGTCTGTGTTTATTTGTTTGTGTCTCTCTGTGTCCGTTTATGTGTGTACAAATGTGAGCAATCACTATTGTGTGCAAAACAAAGCTGTCATCAGCCGTAGTGCTTTCATCTCACTTGTCCCTATAAATTGCCGAGTCAATGGCAAGTCCCATCAGTGATTCAGATACCCAGACATAAAAGCCAAACTTCTGCTGAATATTTAATAATGTCTTCATTTATTATGTAAGAATAGTGAGACAGAAATGCCAATACCAGCAGGTAATGTTCCTCATTGTCTGGGAAGGTCCAACTGTGTTAGAACAACAGGACACTATCTCTCCTTTCAAAAGATTCCTCTAAAAAATATATATATTTATATATATATATATATATATATATATATATATATATATATATAAGTGCTGTAAAACGATTAAAACTTTTAATCACGATTAATCGCTGAATTCCTATAGTTAATTACGATTAATCACATATTTTATCATATGATTCAAATTCTATTATTTTGCATTTCTGAACTTTCCAGGAGTCCATATTAACAATAAAGTAATTATTGTGTATCTTGATTGGGATTCACATGAAAGCAAAGCAAGTTACTTTATTAACTGAACTTTAAGACGTAGGTCTATTTGATTATTTCAAATCAAATTTCAAAAGATGTCCAGCAGACCTGAGGTAACACAATATATTCTTCAGAAATAGCTGATATAAACTGAAATAAATGCTACCGCGGAAGTGCATGCACAAAATGTAGGCCTACACACATTATAAAGGGCATAACAAACAGAAAATATTATATTCATACTATTTTCATTATCTTTGAGTTCAGTTGAAAATAAGGAACTTTTCAACATGAGTGCATTGCCATTTTATAGGCGTACAGTCTATGGTGCACTGTCACTTGCCACACACATCAACGCCGAAGTTTTTAACAGGCAAACACTGGATGAACAATGGATTTTATGGAGCAGCGTCGACCAAATATAACTGAATCGTGATTTACACAGCGGCAATATTTGATGCTGGTGTGCGGAGTTGTATTGAAAAGAATGGAATCTAATGTAAATGAATGTCGAAAGCAGAGTGCATCGCAAATAGTAGCAAAGAGGAATGTTGATAACAGAACAAGTGGACGGTGAAAAATCTTTGGCGGCACACAACTAATGCGTCAGCCTAGGCTACTACTCTTTGGCCAGCTCGTAAGCCTAACCAAGTGTGTGCAGCATGCCCTTAGCCTACTAACGGCGCATCATCATAAAGATACATTTAATCTGCATCACGCCCCATTTCAGCGGAAAACATGTTAACATTATATCATGGGAAAGACTAGTAATCACACGTTGACATTACATCTAGTTATTAATTCACAGGACATTCAATCATTTTACTAACACGGCAGTTATAAAGAATTATGTTTATGGTACTTACTCATGTCGAAACGATGTACATTACCAACCTAATTCGTTTGCAATACCCCATGTATTGTACAAATTTAGCATGTAGCTACACAATAATATCCCATGCAAAACGGTTTAGCTTGCTAGCTAGCTAACTGTGGAACTTCAGTATAACATAGCCAATTATCTCACCTAGTTGTAGGAAATAGGCTACGTTCATATTACAAGTGATAGAATGAATGTGTGACTTATGTTTAGTTGATGTTATGACATGTAAAGTTAATTATAGTCAGCCACGGGCAGTTTGACTGTGCCTATCAATACATTCGTGACACTCTTGTTAGAAAACTGGAAAGAGCAAAACATAGGAACATGATCACATTAATCCCATAAACACACAGATAACTCTTACACCAACCTTATTTTGTGCCTTTTATTCATGTTTGTTTCAAGATTTAGTAAGTTTATAAGCCCTTTTCGCTCCCCACTGCAGCAGCATAGATTTCCTTTATATCAGTCATCTTTCACCTAAAAGGGGGCTGTACGTGCAGCACATACAATGTTCCATTCCATTCGTCAGTGTTTAGTTTCCAGTCTAGTTAGATCCAGTGTGGTTTTGTAGTTGTTCTAACCAAAGATCTTTGATTATTAGCTCCGCTTTAACCCTCTCTGTTCTAACGTTAGGCTACTAAATGTTGCAACAGCATGTGAAAAAACTAGAAAGTTTGTTACACCAAAAAGAACGTTAATCTTGCGATAAAAAATTGACGCTGTTAAAATAGGTTTACATTAACGCCGTTAATAACGCGATTGACTGACAGCACTAATATACTCACTGTATACATGAATTTCTATGGAACGTCACGAAAACATGCGTGCGCAACCAAGAGGCAGAAAGCACCATAGAACAGCATAGAGCAATGCAAAAGAGCAAAAGAATAAAATGAGTTTTTGTGCTGAAAACTGCACTAATTCAAAATCACGATGGTTAGAGAATGTTAAACATGTTCAATATCCCTAACGGAATGCATGTCTTTGCCAAAAATGACAAAATATGATGTTATATTAATAATCCAAATGAACGTCAAACTTTGAAATATAGTCTGAAATGAGATGTTATTATCATTGAGACAACAGGGGTATACAAAAAAATCCGATTGTAGCTTACAGCAGCCGACTATTTAGGTTAAGTTTATAACGTTGTGGACGGCCACCAAGCGTCTTCTGCCTCACGGCTGCGCGCGCATCTAGTTTTGTTGGTAAACGGGAAACTCGTGTATAGGATATGTCACAGAGGGTATTTCAAGGTTTAATTCAGAGTATGATTATCTCAAAAGCACACATACTGTTTGCAGCACAAACACACACACACACACACACATGCACTATGTTCTATGTGGTAAGCTATTGATACCATGTGCAAACAGAAAGACTAGACTTCCCTGTAGCTCTCCAGAATCTAGGGATCAGATTCTAATTTTTTCCCTCTTTCAAATAAAATATGTGACACCCGAACATCTCAATCCGGCGAAATCCATCACAAGCCACTTCTCCACGGGCCACTAAAGAGCAATATCTTAGGGTGGTGGCTCGCCGGCTTCTGCTGCCTTTAACCTGACCAGACTGCTAACCAAGCCATTTACACTTCACATGAGAGGAGAGGGATTTAGAATGTATAGGAGAGGCTTTGAGTTGGGGATTCATCATTTACCTTTTCAGCATTCTCTGTCTCCACTATTTCTCCATTAATGGAAATTAGGATGAAATGGAATAGGATATAATGGAATAAGATGGAATAGAGTAAGATGGAACCTTTTCTATCTTTCCTATGAGGCCTAAACCTAACTAGGCACAGACAAAGACGAGACATAACACACAGAGCAGCTGAATGTCTGCTAACTAGCCACATCCAGTTTAATGTTACAAACATGCTTTTGAAATTCAAATCCATATTCACCAATTTTTATGGTTTTGTTTCAAAATGTTTACAGAGGAATTGCAATGTGTCTCCAGGAACCACAATACACACGGAGTTCTCTACATTTGAGCCACAGGGGGAAACCACCACCACCACCAACAACAACAACAACAACAACAGCAACAACACCAACAAACACACAAAGAAAAAATGATCTGTGAGAGAAGTGGAGAAGATCCAAACTATCAGTAATCAGTGTGTTTTGGGGAGCAGGCTGGGATTTACAGGGACAGGTCAAGGAGACCCCCTACAGAGACCCCCTCCTTCATCCAAAGATGACCTTCAGGGACCCTGACCTCTCCATGGCCAGAGCTCCCGATGCTCCAGCTCAGCCTTATCAGGAGCAATCAGCCCTGGGCTGCCTGACCTTGGCCACCAGATAAAAGCTGCAGGCTGATAAAGAGAGAGTGGAGGGAAGTAGAAGTGGAGGAGGGGAGGGTGGAGTAAAGGAGGGAGCAGGAATGTGAAGGAAGAGAGAAAAAGAGAGAAAGAGAGAGAGAGAGAGAGAGAGAGAGAGAGAGGCCTGGGGTGCGGTGGACAGAGGGTGTGGGAGAGAGATAGAGAGATGGGGGTGGGGGTGGGGGTTCAGTGGTTTAAATGTATTTCCTAAACTCTGGATGGTTTAAGAAAAACCCCCAATTTACATTATGGGGGGAGAATCCTTTGGGAAGGCGAGGTGGCTTTTTGATGGATGAATAACACTAGCTTCTACACAAGGAAGGAGGAAAGAAGAAGAATTGAGAGATAGTGGAAAGAAAACCTGGATGACCCAATTTTTGTAAGTTTGGCTCAAGGGAATCCAGAGCCGGAGCATTTAAGCCCAACATTTGGAGAAGTGATAGCACTCCCCAGCCCCCTTGTCCCGCATGGGGGGTTACATTTATCATAGTGTCTTATCACCAATTTAGAATCAGGATTAAAATGCTCTCAGAGAGGAAACACACTAAGTTGCAATAACATATAGACATGCATGCATACACACATACACATGCACACACACACACACACACACACAAACACACCAGAAAGTCTGGGTAGGTGGGGATGGGGGGACAGAGAAGGAAGGAAGGAAAGGAAGAGAGAGAGAGAGAGAGAGAGAGAGAAAGGAGTAAGCTACATACCTGTTGTAACTTGTGTGCTATTTTTTCAGGGTAAAAAGCACTGCAATTGAGCTAATGGTTACTACTTGTGTCCTGAGTGACTTCCAACAACTCTTTAGAGACAAAGGTATTGGGACGCTTACCATTACATCCACAGCTGCTCATTCATTCAGAGGACTATTTCTGAGGTCAGGCTCAGGCTTGGCACCTGGCTTGCCATCGCTCTTCTAGTTTATCCCAAAGGTGTTTGATCACATAGAGAAGCTTGGTCTCTGGGCCAGTGAAGTTCTTCCATACAAGTCTCGCCCAACAATGTCTTTATGAATCCTGCCTTGTGCACTGGGTTACAGTCATGCTAGAAAACAAAAAGGGATTCCAAAACTGGCCCCCAAAAACCTGTTAGCAGATAATTGTCCAAATGTCTTAGTACTGTATACTGAAGCATTAAGATCTCCCTTCACTGAGACAAACCCATCCCAACCCCTGAAAAAAAAAAAAACATGACTTCATTATCCCTGGCTGTCCACAGTGCTCAGAGCAAGGTCCACAAAGACATGTTTAAGTGATGTTGGTATGGAGGAACTTGACTGGTCCATAAAGACATGTTTAAGTGATGTTGGTGACGCCTCTCCATCTTTTCTGACCACTTCTTCATCCAGTTCAGCGTCAGCCTGACAGAACAGCCTCCGGCTCCTCAGCCCGATGGTCACGTTCGCCGCCAACATCGGAACCTGTCTCCAGCACTTCTCCTCTGTAGTTTGCCTCGGTCTACCTCCACTCAACACCTTCTCCTCTCTGGAGGTTAATGAAACCCACTGACTTCGCTCTGCTCCACACTGACCTCGTGTCTAGGCAGGCTGTGCCCTCTTACCACAAGGCCAGCTCGATCAAACATTCTCATCCATGGCTAAATGATACCCTCCGATGCTTGGCGCACCAAACTCAGAGCAGCGGGAGGAAATAAGCACAAATCAAACTAGCTGGCGACCTCAAAAACTACCAGACACTTCTGACCTCCTTCTCAGCCAGCATCACTGCTGCTAAGACTGCTTTCTACAATGACAAAATCAACAAGCGCTACAGACGCTTTCGAAAACTTTTCTCAACCTTCAAATCGGCTACTCAACCCTCAGCTGCCTCCTCCTCCATCAGCCTTACTGCAGATACCCTCGCCTCATTTTTTACAAACAAAATTGGCGGCAATCAGCAGTAAAATTCTCTACATGCCCACTCAGCGCATCTGGCTCAGATACCGCACTCCTACAACCTCTAGGGACTGCTGGAACATCTTTTTCAGCATTCCGCCTCTCTCGAGAATGAAGTGTCCAGACTCCTGACATGCAGCCGTCCTACCACATGCTTCGCTGGACCCTATACCCTCTGAGCCTACTTCAGTCCATCAGCCCGACCATGGCTCAGCTATCACACATGTGATCAATGCCTCGCTAATCTCCGGCACATTTCCAACAGCGTTCAAAATGGCCCGGGTAACACCGTTACTTGCCAAAGCTTCTCTCAACCCTGCTCAAGTGAGAGAACTACCGCCCTGTCTCTTCTGCCTTTCCTATCCAAAGGCATTGAGCGAACAGTCTCCAAACAGGTCTCTGACTTCCTTTCACAGAACAACCTTCTGGATCCAAATCAGTCTGGGTTCAAAAAGCGGCCACTCTACCGAAAGCTTGGCTCTGCTGTCTGTAACAGAAGCCTTAAAGAAGCCAGGGCGACCAACTCGGTCATCAGTACTCATTCTGCTTGACTTATGGCTGCCTTTGACCACGGTTAATCACCGTATCCTTCTCTCTATACTTTTCGCTGACATGGGGAATCTCGGTTCTGCTCTCTCTGGTTTGAATCCTACCTCACAGGGGCCTTTCGTTTAGCAGTATCGCTGGCGGTCAGCTATCTGCACCCTCACCACCAACCACAGGGTCCCCAGGGATCAGTGCTGGGCCCCCTCCTCTTTGCTATCTACACCACCTCCTTGGGACAGATTATCCGTTAATACGGCTTCTCATACCACTGCTATGCAGGCGACACACAGCTCTATCTGTCCTTTCCACCTGGCGACCCCCTGGTTTCAGCGGATCTCCGGATTGCCTTTCAGACATAGCTACATGGATGAGGCACACCACCTCAGCTGAACCTCTCAAAGACTGAACTGCTGGTCATCCCAGCTAAACCTACCATACACCACGACATCAACATCAAATTTGACTCCCCTGTCTGTTTCACCGACCAGGACTGCAAGAAATCTAGGGTTGTTCTTGACAACCAAAAACTTCTCGGATCATGTTGCCTCAATTAAGCCCGGGCATGCCGTTTTGCACTCTACAACATACGGAAAATCAGGACTTACTTGACTCAAGATGCTACCCAACTTCTGGTTCAGGCAATTGTCATCTCACGGCTTCGACTACTGCAATGCCCTCCTGACAGGTCTCCCAGCCTGCGCAGTGAAACCACTTCAGATGATCAGAAGCAGCGGCGCCTGGTCTACAACCAACCCAAAGGGCACATGTTACCCGCTGCTCATCCAGCTACACTGGCTACCTATGGCGGCCCGCATCAAATTCAAGTCTCTAGCGGCTTGCGCCTGCAAGTAGTCTCGGTTCTGCTCCCACCTGCTTGAATGCCCTCCTTACAGACTTACACTACCTCCAGACCGCTGCGCTCCTCTGGCCGAGCGGCCTAGCTCTACCACCGGTGCGCTCAAGCCAATCAAACTTTTTCTCATCTGTTGTTCCTCGTTGGTGGAACACTGCCATTCCTACAAGGGCAGGGACATCCTTTTCCACTTTCAAAAACTCCTGAAGACCCAGCTCTTTAGAGAACACCTACTCTCATAGCAACACTTACAACAAGTCTTACTGATCCTAGCACTCACCAGCCGTTTTAAACTGACAAGTAACTGTTAAAAACAGCACTCACCGGCCTTATTCTTACTGTACTCTAATGTTTTTGTTTTTTTAAACTGTCCTAAAATTGTGAGAATTGTTCTAAAAGCGTGCTGTTTACCATGTTGTTAGTGGCTTTGGTTAAAAGCGTCAGCCAAATGTAATGTAATGTAATGTAATGTAATGGTATGGAGGAACTTGACTGGTCCATAAAGACATGTTTAAGTGATGTTGGTATGGAGGAACTTGACTGGTCCATAAAGACATGTTTAAGTGATGTTGGTATGGAGGAACTTGACTGGTCCATAAAGACATGTTTAAGTGATGTTGGTATGGAGGAACTTGACTGGCCCACAGAATACAGGGTTCTCTACACAGCATCATATACCGTTTGGATGAGCTAGAACAGACATGGCAAGCCAGGTTTTCTCACCAGTTCATGGCCTCATAAATGCTTTTCTGGATTACAGTAATGGGCAAATTAATTCATGGACATAACCAAAGACTGGTCTTTACCTCCTGGCGGAAACAACTTCATTTCATGAGCTCTTTGTGTGTATTGTTTCTTTTGTGTGCTTCTTTGTGTGGTCTTTCTGTTTGTCACCCTGCAATGAGATGTGGACCTGGAGAGAGGCTGTAATCAGGGCAGATGTTAATGAGCGCTGTGAGTGTGTGTGCATGTGTGTCCATGGCCCTGTGTTGCTTACACTAATAGCCACAAGTGTGGGTAAGAGTGTGTATCACACTGAGAGGGCCCGCTGAGAGAGAGAGAGAGAGAGAGAGAGAGAAGAGAGAAGACAGAAAATAGCACTGTGTGCCACTTTAAAGGAGGACACAGACAATAACGGAGAAAGGGAAGAGAGTGAGACAAAGAAGGGATAAAAAAGAAGGGTTAAAAAGGAGAGAAGAGAAAGGGAGGATGCACTTTTGCAACACTATTGGAGGTAATGCAGATTCATCATATGAAATTCAGAGTGAGTGAGAGAGAGAGAGATAGAGAAAGAGGGAGAGACCCTAGGAAAAACAGATAGAGGAAGGATGACAGATGAGAAATATGCATTCATGAGGCAAAAGCAACAAAGGGTTTGTTACCATGGTCTTATGAGCTCTAGTATAGCCATTTCCGGCCAAAATGACTATACTCTCCTTGTGTTTGTTTATGTTTGTGTGTGTGTGTGTGTGTCTGTGTGTGCATGTGTGTATGTGTGTGTGTGCATGTGTGTGTGAATGTGTGTGTGTGTGTGTGTGTGTGTGTGTGTGTGGTGTGCGTATGTGTGTGGTGTGTGTGTTGGCTGGTAATTCATGTAATGCAGTAGGTGCCCAGTCCATGGACTGAAACATCTTTGCATATTCCAGTTGATCTTGTAACTGTCTGAATCGCTCAACACCTTTTTTCTGTTTCGTTGTTGTTTGTATTTGTTTGGGATGCTACTTAAGACATTTTCATTGAGAAGACCATGTACCCCAAGTCATATTTTGGTATACTTCAAAAACAACATGACCTATGCATAAAAAATAATTTAGAAAAATAGCAAATATTTTTTCATAATAAAAAAAACTCCCTTTTCTCTTTAATTTTTTTATCAGATGTTTGATTATTTTTCTTAGGTAGTTGGGTCCCCTCAAGGCCCTATGTTTTTCTCTTTCAAAGATTCATTTTCTGAACTCTCAGCTGAAGATTTTTCTACTAGTGAGACAACTTGAATGTGATGGACATTACAAGGTCCCTGTCAGGTTTTTTTCCCTCTCCCCTATTGGATCCGTGAGAGTGCTTCAATTAAGACAACAAACTGACCATGATTTTGAGATTCCTCATACACCCTCTAGGCTATGAGACATCATCTCTCACACGCAGGGTCAAAAGCCTTAAAGAGTATCCACCTTCACCTACGTGCTGGCTCTAAGGGACTTCTGCCTTGAGCCCTGTAGAGCAGCTTGAGACAATGCCAATGTGAATAGGTTTTAAAAATGAATACAAATCATGACATTGTATTACATTGATGTTATTTATTGCTAAAGATGGAATAACAGTTCCGACTATGTCTGACAGCACTGGACAATATGCATGTACTGAACTAAAATGCACTGTATTCACTAGCCCACTAGTTAACCTCCCCAGGCCAGTAAACAAATGAATTCATGTTGTAGACTGGACACAGTCTTCCACTGACAAACTGAAAAAAAAAAAAACTGCCAAAACTCCTAACTGTTGACAGACTGCAGAGTCACCCTACCAACCCGAAACCAAAAAGAACATTTTCATTAAAGAGGGATGCATTTTGATTTTCACTCCACGTCCATTACACCTGCTAACCCTCTGGGCCAATAGAAAGCCCCAAATCCTTTCAGTCTATCCTGACTGACACTGTCTTTATGAATCATGATGGCTGTTGTGACCAAAGCACCCAGTCTGAAGAGACGTTCACACCAGAAACAATAACTATAAAGATAACAATAACTTTAACGATAAACGCATCCACACTGACCAACAATTAGGAAAGTCTATCCCTGTGTTGGTGAATGTGATGGCTATAATTTTATTTTTTATTTTTTATTTAAACCTTTATTTTACCAGGAAGGTCCTATTGAGACACAATGTCTCTTCTGCCAGGGAGTCCTGGTCAAGATGGCAGCAATTATTTGAAAGACAAAGAAAATACAACATGGGACATGGGTACAGAGCAAAGACATCAACAGCACACTAACACAAAGGACACAGAGTCAAAGACAACAAAGACTAAGGAGAGCTAAAATATATAAGAAAAATAGAACACTAGAAGCAGTGACACAAGCCAGCTTTAAAATACTTTTAAAAACATTTAAGGAGGGTAAGGAGTCCATGTTGAGTGTGTGTTGAAGCTCATTCCAAGCATGTGGTGCAAAGGATGAAAAGGCAGATTTTCCCAGTTTAGTTCGTGAAGTTGGAGACTGTAGGAGGAGCTTGTTTGAAGAACAGGTGTTGTATGTAGAAGGGCAAAATGACAAAAGACTACAAATATAACTGGGAAGTTTGCCCATTAGGGCCTTTGCTATAAAGATTAAAATATGGATTTTTCTTCTTAGATGCTATGAAGTCCATTGAACCTTTTCATATAGCATGCAGTTCATTGATAAATTCTGATTGGCTGTCAGCTTGTTATCATTCCCAAATGATTCTCACTCTGAAAGTGATCCCCAATGACATTATCCTTAATATCGTTGTTATTATGACGGCAGCTTAGCGGGCGGGTCATATAGGTTTAGTCAGGGTTTTTTTCTTCTTTTTTTAAATTAGAAATTGAAGTGTAGGATCATTTTGACACCCTCTGAATGCACGCCAAGTTTAGTGGGAATTCCGTTCATGGGGGCCACACAATAAATTAATTTATGTTACTATACACCAACTGGCCTGTAGGTGGCTGGAGACAGTTTTCTGTGAATATCTCGAGAACCGTGGGGCCTAGGAGGTCCACCTTTTTTTTTTGTATGTTGGTCTTAAGGGGGCATGTCAACCCATCCCATTACCACTTATTTCATGTATAGCGCCACCTAGTTAAAAATTAAAAAGCAAAAAATTAGGTGTTTTCATCAAAATATCTCTGGCTGACATGGTCAAAACTGCGAAAATTGAAAGTATAGGATCATTATGACACCCTCGAGCGCATGCCAAGTTTTGTGAACTTTTGTTCATGGGGGCCTTACAATAAAATAATTTATGTGTACATTTAGTGACCATTACACCAACAAAGGATTCGGGACCATGAAAGACCGGGTACCACGAAACTTGGTGGGCATGTAACCCCACATGGATAGCATGGAACCATCGTTTTTTTGATTTGTAGCCCCCCCCCCCCCCCCCCCCCGCTGTACTGGACCCCACGAAAGAAAGGAGGGTAGGGCAGACACAGTTTTCTGTGAATATCTTGAGAACTGTAGGGCCTAGGATGACCAATTTTTTCCGTATGTTTGCCTCCAGGGTTCATGTTAACCCATTCCATGTGCACACATGTGCATAAACAGATACACACGCACACACATTCATTCACAGTAATCATCATTATGACACATACTCACACAGTAGACATATATACGCATGCATGCACATGTACAAACACACATCATACGCAGGCAAAACACAAAGCACACACACACACACACACACACACCACACACATAACACATAAACATGTACACGCACACATGCACACAATTCAAGAATTTCTCAGAATTATGAACAGGCAAGATGGGGGTGGGGTTGTATAAAAATAATTTTTACATGTGAAATCTATGAACTAATGTTTTGGTGTCTAGCAGATACCAGTGAGAATTGAGTGTGGATAATGCAATTTAGTGAGACAGGCCTTTCAGCGTGATTTATTTTTGTGGAAAAAATGTGCTGGACTGGGCAGCGGTCATATTTTGTACCGCTCTGCGGTACATCTAGTTCATACTAGTTATAACGATACTTTTTTGTCATTGTTTTAGTTGTCGTTCTTGGTGTGAGACAAGTAAATGCGAGCAGTGGCAAACTTATTAGGCTACGGAACAGAGATAGAAAAATGAGGGATCAATTGGGCTTGAGGGAGCATAGTGGATTCTTAGTCATGGGAATAGCACTGGACCAATGGTCATCTCTCTACTGCACTGAGTTGCCTGTCCAACATCTGTCAGATGAACACATTTAGGATCAGTGATGCTGTGTCCACTGAAGCTAGTTGGCACATGCCCACTGAGACTTTACTTACATTTTAAAGCTATCCCTCCAAAGTCTTTGAATATGATAAATAATAATAATAATAAAAAATTATTATCTCCAAAAACGTAATATGCTCACCAACATTTTAGCTTGCATAACTCACCTGTTCAGGCTTATAGTAATCTGCAATGGCTATGCAGAATTAAATGAGCTAAGCTAAAGGTATAAAGTATGAGCTATTGTAGTTAGGTTAGTACAAACAGTATTAGCTTCTATTGGCGGACACTTCTATCCAAACATAGTTATGGTACAAGTATACTTTTTAATCAGTGTTAAGGCTTCCTGGGTACAGGGCTTTGGTTATGTTCTTGATGTGGTCAACGTCTTGCACCAGCACACACACACAACCCCAACCTGACAGCTCAAACCTCACATACAGCACAAACTCTAAGCTGAGTTATTGGAGCACTTTAAACATTAGGCTAGTGTTCCCAAGAACCATTTTTGAAATAAGATTGGGCGCCAGTCTTCTCACAAAACACACATACATAAACAGAGACAACACCAGCACAAACAAACGTATATTTCTTTCTCAGTATCATTTATTTCTGTCTTCCTCCCTCCCTCCCTCCCTCCCTTCTCTCTCTCTATCTCCTGTCTTTCTCTCTCTATCTCCTGACTTTCCTCTCTATCTATCTCTCTCAGTCGTATGCCATCGCTTCAGAGAATGGGTAGTGATGGAAGGGGTGGGGGGCTTTCTATTAAATAATTCAAACGCCGGCCCTAAGATGCCAATCGGAAATACTACAAGCATAAAAGCCCATGTCTATAGCCGCTGCAAAGTCAGGCCCCGAAGCAAATGAAGGCATTATTCTTGTTATCCTCTGGAGAATGTGGCGGTGGTAGTATTTCTTCTTTCGAAACATTTCTTTATTTATTCCCCCACTTTCGGGGAGGGAGTGGGCGGTGGAGATGAGAGGAATGGAGAAAAAAAAAAAAAAAAGGGGAATGAAGGGGAGGGAGGGGGAGGGAGGGAGGGAGAGAGAAAGGGAGGGATTGTTTGGGGGAGTTGAGGGGGAAGGGGGGTAGGGGTAGGATTGAAGAGGCAGACTTTATATTCTAATTTGAATAGCACTTTTTTAAGCTTCTCAAGGTGAGTGGCCCAGAAGCTATTTAGCTTAGCAGGCTTCCGCCAACACCACACCACAGCCTCAACCATAGCTGCCACCACTGTCGCTAAGGCCCCTCTGTACCGGGAGTTAAGGAGTTATCTGCCAGGTGATGGCTTGTCCAAAACAAGGAGGGAGGAAGGGAAGGGAGGGCGCATGGTGTGTGTGTGTGTGTGTGTGTTGGGGGGAGTGGGGGTTCGGGGATGGTGGTGGTTAGGATGCAACCCACAGTTTAAGGCAGTTGACAAATCGCCACGGCAACATAGAAATGCTCAGCTTGTGCATAGCCCATTAGCTAAGACGGCAGTTGGTGAACGAACAGAGGGCCGCTCATTAGCGAGCTACAGATAGCGCGTTTCACATGGCGCCATATGCAGTGATATTTCTGGATGCTAGATGCTCGTCTCAAAACATGCGCTGGACCAAATGGACTCATTTTTCCCTCCTGCCAAACCACATGCACATCCCCACTATTATTAGCCCGAAGGAAAAGGAAAGGGTGGAGATTCTGTAGGCAATACGGACAGGATAGCAGCCTATTAAATCAGACTTTATCAACATAAATCAGGTGACAGAGGAATCACATTATAATTACAACACAGGAAATGACTGTGGTATTAAATAGTATGGAAATGCACATCTGCTACATCACATGCTAAACAGGCATACACTAAATTAGGCCATCTTCCATATTTTCCTTCCACATTTCTTGTCATTACTTTTGGCAAATGATTTTCTCACCACAGCGTTTTGCAAAATTGCATGGAGTGCATTACCAAACCCACAGGAGCAAGACTGCGGATGTATCTGGACCTCACTGACAGCCATCTAATAAACATGAAACATTTTATTTATTAACTATTCAATGCTGCCTCAAATCCTTATTGTAATCTCCCTCCCAATTACAGTAATGTGGCACATGTCCATTGATGTGGCAGCAAACCCATGGTGTCATCACAGGTGCATGGGAAATAAGGAAGTTTTTGGATGTAATAATAGCAGTGAGAATTCTCTCCACACTTCCTCACTGACAGCGTTGGCAGTTGTGCTTAGCGGTGATGAGGTGCTCAGGTGGCATGCGGTCTTTCACTCGTGTGTCACCCCTCATTAAAATGTGTGACAGTTCCTCAGAAACAGTACGATGGCGCTAACAGGAGCTGAGCTAGATTAAAACCTGAAATCAACTCCTCTCACTGTATGGGAGGAGTGTGATGGGATTTGCCACGCCCCTGGTTACACCTTGTCAGGTTGGCTAGAGACCTTGAGAAAATCGTGCTTTACTTTTCTTTAGGCCAATTTGGAGTGTGAATTTGTGAAATGTGCATTGCCTTGTTAGGTACATGGAAACGTGACCCTAACCAATGATAGAATGCTACAGAGTATTTCTAGTTTGATCCAGAGGTATGGTTCCATTTGTATGGCTTTGATTTACAGATCATTGGGAAACACTTATGAATGTCTTTCATGTCAAGGAATGTTTCAGCAGTACACAACACATTCTGTGCTATACAAAAGTCATAGACGATATTGTGTACCAGTCTTCCCAACACCTGACTGTATTTGTGAACACACAAGTCACATTTTATTATTCATCAGAAAAGTTAGAAATGATGTTAATGATGTTAAACACCATATTAAAATGGCCTGCTTGAATCAGTATTGTGTCATTCTTAGTCATTAGCTCTCCCCACTGATTCTGTGTGATATTAATACTGATCCTGGCACTGTGCACCGACTCCCATGCTGACGTCCTGCTTGTGTAAGCGCCGGACACTAACAGGATGCCATCCCGCCTTGATGGGGAAACGTTGCCATAGCAACGGTCTGGATTTTCGTGAATTGGCCCCTGGATGGGTTGGGGTGGGATGTGGGGTGTGGGTTTATTCTTGTGTTCTGCACCCCAAGCCATGGGACTTACTCTCTAGTCGCCTCCCCAATTAGCCTCGTCTCCTCCCCACATTTGTCTGTGTGACAAGTGGATAAGGCCCTCCCAACACACGCGCTCCCGAGCGCAACACGCAAACAGGAACAGGAGCGCTGAATCCCGGTTTCCGGGGCAACCAAGTCCCGGCGGCGGCCCGAGAGGGAGTGTTTTTGAGAGAGTTTTTTGGAGGCACCACATGAAGGATGGAGAGAACAGAAAAGAAAATATGAGAAGTGGAAGTGTGGCCTGAGAGGTGCCCTGGCAGGTTAAATGAGATTATCGACTCAGAAGAGAGTTGTCTTCAGGAGCGAACGCTACTGCTGTGTGAACTGATCACCCTTGGTCTCTTGTGAATGCAGGTGTAGGTGTGTGTTTTGTGAGTGTGGGAGTGTGTGTGTGTGTGTGTGTGTGTGTGTGTGTGTATGTGTGTGTGTGTGTGTGTGTGTGTGTGTTTGTAAAGATTTGTTGTCTTCAACAAATCCGTGCCGGTGCCGGCTGAAAACACCTTCTCTTCAGTGGATTAGTGACAGTATTACAAGTATCCAAACACTGTTTGTCTGTAATGTATTGAAACTGTGCCTGTGATGAATTAGGTGTTTAGGCATCAGTCTACTTATGCATAGGAGGGAATCAATTAATATAAACTGACAAATGAGGTCATATCTATGAGGACTAAGGACATCAAACTAATCATGCCTTTTAGATTTGGATGGGTCTCTCAACAGGATCTGCGACTTACACGAGAACATTCTGACAATGCTGTGCAACTTACACAAGAACATTCTGACAATGCTGAGGTTGTCAATTTTGTTGTTAAGAATTCCAATACAAAAGAGGTGATAATAAAATCTACGGTATACCTTTTCTGCACTGTACATCCCTTTGGATAACATGTCAAACGAATATAATGTAGAACATAAGATTATGTGAAAACAAGCAATTCCACCCACCCACACAACTTTCAACCATAGCCAATATACTTGATTTGAATTATATGTTTGTTTTGCAGTGTTTTGTAAAAAGGTTGGATGTGTCATCCCACCTGTGAAATATGTCTTACACCCCCATAAATCCATATGTTATCTGTCTGATTCTGAAATATTATAGGTGGGCTATACATTCTGAACATGACACATGGTGATATATAAATCTAAGGGGATTTATCCTTCATGACCCATAGGCAAAGTTCCACTGGTGTTCACCTAACTTCCCATGCAGCTCTCCAACACGTTCTGCTCCATTTGTCCGGCTGTTTCAGTTTATTTTCCCACATGTAGAGACACATTAGTTATAGAGCTGAATTATGACTTTATCATCAACGCTGTGTGGGATATTTTTGTTCATTTGCATGGATATCAACAAGCAAGCAAACACCAACTTTACATCTCATTATACTGAAGAACTGGACATAATCTGACCCGAGGGAGTGAAGTTTCGTAACGTGTTTAACTTTACAAGTTTGTATTACCATCGTCCTACCATTACTGTTAGTACAGAGAGGTGGCAGAATTGCATTAGATGAGAATCATAGACTGAACCTAACAAAGGAGAAGAGAGTAATTCCAAAAACAATGTTTGTCTGTCCCTGGAGAGAGATGTAAACTTTCCAATAGAGTGATGATGAATACAGTATTATGAAAAGCCTCTTCTGCATTCAGATGATTTTTAGTTGCGTAAGATTCATAGTTGTGTAATGTCTTTATGATCCTTGCATACTAACATGCTTGGACAAGTCCTGTTTATTTACAGTGTGTATACTTATATTATACAGTTAAGTATGTATTACTTATATTATACAGTTTATCTTATTATGTGTATATTTCATTTTATTTCCACAAACAGGGTGGCTTGAATTCCACTTTGATAAAATGTATGGCAGACCCACTTAGGTTTGTTTACCTGAACAGCTGGTGAAGTACAGGCCAGCTCCACCAAGTGGATCAGTACTCAGACATCTGTCCTTTTGCCATGAACCATCGTTTCCACCATCTTACTGTCTCCCTATGGCTGTTATACAAACCCTCAATATAGAAGCAACCGTCTGGGACATAATGTCTCTTTTTCTTCTCATCCATCAATCATTATTCACTGAATGCTCATATAAAGACACTTAGAGAGCTGAGAGCCATGGAAATTTTCATTGCTTTTGTGTAAGTGTTCACTTAGTGCACTTAATGTTCCAGAAATTCAGCTGATTTCAACACATTTTAATGCTACCATCATAAGTGCTTTGGGGATTTTTAGAAATAATAATAATAATAATAATAATAATGATAATAATAATACATAATAAAGTGTCCAGCTAGAGCATAGGTTCTCAAAGTGCGGCCCGCGGAAACATTTCTGGCGGCCCGCGATAACATCTGACTGTTTGTTCTAAATAAGCTTGTACTTGAAATGGACTGCACACAGGACTGTTAAATCCCACATTTGTCTGTTGAGGGTAGAGAACCCCAGGGATTGTGTGTGCATTGCAATTTTTCTTAAGATTTTCAAAAGATTTGCCAGGTTTAGCCTCAGTTATGAATCAAAATGTGTTTAATGCAATGAATATAAACTGTAGAGATACAACCTGGTCATTAAAATGATTACAAATGGGATTTATTTGCCAGGCCCCCCCCCCCTCCCCCTTTGGCGGCCCTCAGTTCAATGTTGGGTTCCTGAATTGGCCCTCATCAATCAAAACTTTGAAAACCCCTGAGCTAGAGGCACAAGTCACATGGAAATATGAGCAATTTAATACAAAAAATATGTCATCAACAACAACAGCAATAAAACACAATGACATCATACACATTTTAATTCTGTTACTTCTGTCAGTGAGTGTCTGCCGTCATTGGTAACAGAATCACTGAATAAAGGAGCTCTAAGTGATGTTGGGTAACGCCACTATTGTATGTTCAAACATACAGTAACAGAGAGCTACAGTAGCTTGCCCCTCCCTCCATCTCCTTCCTTCCGTTATTGTTGCCGTTTTTGGAGCCTGGGCTGTCTACAGAGAGATTTTTACAGTAGGGACAGGCAGCTAGCGGATGGTGAGGAGATGTTTGCTGTATCTGACAAAAAATGTTTTAGTTTAGAAACTGCGTAACATTGCTTAGAGCACCTTTAAAGAAAAATTTAACAATGACTTTTTATGAGTCATTATATCTGCATAAGCATCTCTGCCTTTGACTTAGTCTTTGATTCAAAGTCATAAAATGCCATTTTTAAATATAATTTCAGGGCACGTACTGTGCCAATTAGTGGATCATTAAGTCAAGGCAGGTGGTGCACTAATACAAGATAATAGCACACCTTGGGCATTCCAAGACACTCAGACTGCTGAGCAGATCCTCTCAGACATGTTATGTGGTCCTTGCTCTTAATTGCACAGATGAGTGAAAAGACTGAAGGCAGGAAAGTAGGAGTGGAAGGCTGTGGAAGGGGGCTATGGGATCCATGGAGAAATGTACTCCGGTTTTTTTTTTTTTTTTATCTGTGATGCTAACTGATTGGTTTGAGCCTCCATAAAAGGAAAAAAATAACCTTAACAATTCTGACAATCTGTTATTTGTAGGAATTCCGCCTTGTTCCAATTACGTACAACAGAATTGGGAATAAATGGCATTGTTTCTGGCAATGTGTTTTCATTTTTTAATTGTGAATCATTCTTGTTTAACCTAGTTGCAGTGTAATTTGTGTCAGTCTGTTGTTCTATTATTCAAATCAGACAATCATGAGAACAGATGACACCAATGAACGACAAGCACTGGGCGTTGTACTTTTTACGTTTGTTTATTTTGTGTTTGATTTAAACTGTGCGTGACACAAGACAAAAGATGGAAGAAATATATTTGCCTTTGAAGTGGTGCTTTTCTCTGGTGTGCACTTTTCAGCAACAGAGCAAGAAAACACATACACACAAACACACACACACACACAGACCCCACACACACACACACACACACACACATGTAACAAAGGCATAATTTAGTGTAAATAAAGTTTTGTCTCTTTACTGAACTTCCCCAAATTTCTTTTGTAATATATGTTAATCTTTTAATGGTTCCGTTAATGGTTTTGCTATTGTTTCCGATAGGGCATTAATTGGTGTTACACACCTGCAGACTTTCTCACGTTTTGGAAGTCTGGAAAGGGGTAAACTGGCTTTGTAAATCCTGCAAAGTTGAAATGCTTTAAAACTGTGTATTTCTTATTTTACTTAAGATATTATCCTTTTATATGATGCAAGAATGTTCTGTGACACCTCCGCTATGTTTTATTAGATTGAATATGCTAATTAGCGTCGTAAATTAATGTGAAGAAAACCGATTGTTATCCGAGTAGCCTTTTGACTGGGTGCTAACTGGTGCATTACTTTGTAGGATGCCAGAACTCTTTTCGTCTGCATGTCGTCCATTGATTGCCCTGTCTGTTGTCTTCCAGACCAGGAATAAATGCTGACAAATCAACTCTTCGCCTCCTCTACATCACTTCTAGCCATAGAAAGACTTTTTAGTTATAAATCATGTAACTGACTGGTTAAAGTCGGTTACTTAAACTGGTGCGGTGACCTTTCAAGGATTCAACTGGTCAGCCAACGCCGATCGCCGGGGTCAAGCTGTCTGCGTGGTGAAGGTATTGTGTTCGAAGACCTGTGATACTTCATCGACCACACCGACTGCAACTGTTTTGGGTTTAAATACTAAGGTGTACACATTGTATCATTTAATTTAATTTTTTCTTTTAAAGAACGTACAATTAAGAGACTGCAAAGTGATAATATTAAGTTCATATTTAGTTATTCAGTTCACATTATGGCTAGAGGTATGTCTGGACAGGGTTATTTTGATTATGCAACACCTGCTGGGAGAGGTAGGGGCAGAGGCCTATATATGAACACGGGAGAAGAGGTTAAAAAGTTATGTTTCACAGACACTTTGGTGGGGGGCATGGCTACACACACTGTAGGATTCACATCTTTCGCACAGACACCACCTCCACTTATCAGTGATAGTGGTAGGGACACACAGGTGAAGGTAGGCCATGTATTTACGTCCCCTGTAGGGCCAAAATCTTCCACACCCATTGTATCTACCAATAGCAATGACCCCACAGCTGAACTCTGTGACCTAATTACTGTATTGGGAAACCAAATAGGAGATTCAATAGCCAGTTGGCTGTTTGCCACTCCTCAGTCTGTTTCACCATCTAGTAATGCAGTATCCTTAGTGTTAGGAGACAGACATGATCATACCAGCAGCACACTTGATCTCACCAAAGTTAATGTGATTGTCAAGCCGGATGTTCGTGAGCCCGCTGTGTTCAGAGGAGAGGAATCTGACAAGTGCACAGTTCAAGAATGGATAGAGCTGATGGAGGTGTATTTAAGAAAGAAGAACTGTCCTGCTTTAGACCGAGCTGAGGAGATTTTGAGCCATTTAATGGGTAGGGCCAAGAAAATTGTGAAAGTGGGGTTAAAGAGTGTCTCTACCCCTGATGAGACAGTCCAACCAGAAATGATTTATGATGTCCTGAGGCAGTATTTCAGTAAAAGTCCTGTATCATGCTTACCGTTGGCGGATTTCTATGCCACTCAACCCAGTGTGGGTGAGAGTCCAGTGGACTATTGGGTGCGTTTGAACACAGCGGCTGAGCAGGCAGATCGTCATCTGAAAAAGCAGGGTAGAAAGTTAGAGAACATGAGTGCAGAGATTTCTATGATGTTCATAAGGAACTGCAATGACCCTGACTTGTCCAGTGTATTTAAGAGCAAGCCAATGAGCAGATGGACCTCCACGGAAGTGCAGGAAGCTATCGATGAGCATCAAAGGGAGCACCTGTCTAAGAAAAAGTCAGGTAATGTTGGGAAAGTTAAAACACTCCAGGTAGCCACAGCTGCTACTTACTCTATGGCAGAGGTTAAGGAGGAAGTGTCACAAATGCACCAAGTCCATTCTGCTCTCCCAGGTCTAGTGAGTGTGCAGGTGCGGAAGGGGGTGCATTCGAACGTGTCCTTTGTATGTTGGAGAGGGTGTTGGAAAAGACCAATCAGACTAACTCACCTGGTGTTCCCCAGTCAGGGCCCTGGGTTCGTGTCACACCCTGCCGTGTCTGTAGCGACAAAACACACTTCACAAGATCCCATTGTATGAGAGAAAGGAGATGCCTTGCGTGCTTCGAGGTTGGTCATCAGAGGAGAGAATGCGCAGCACGCGGTGCTGCTCAGTCAAACCCCACTGCACACATTCAGGGAAACTAAGCTACCCACATGCGGGAGGGGACAATGTGGGTGCATTTAGTCAGTCCCTCAGCTTAGAAGATGACCTGTTATCTGTGTATGAAGACAGTTGCAAGTCTGCTCCTAGTGGAAGTGTGATTGTATGTCAGAATGTGCATGAGTTAGGGAAATCTGATAGTTTCTTTTATACCGATGAAGTTGTGAAGAATCAAGTTTTGTTGAAAGCATTAATAGACAGTGGTTCCATGGCCTGTACAATGAATGAAAAAGCTAAAACAAATGATACAAGATGTTGGTCTATGTCCAGACAGCAGCTACAGTGGGTCCCAGTTAAGTTTGGACGGGTTCCTTCATGAATCACACACCCCATTTTCTCAGCAGAAATGGCACAAACTGCAGTTGACACAAACAACCACAATGTGTCACTTGGGAGTTCTGCCACTACTATTTTTGATGCGACTTGACTTAACTGCTTCCATGACGCAGTGAGCCATTACCAAACATATATGATAATACAATAGCGTGAGTTTATATATCTTATACCCTATTTGTCACGGTTACTTATAGATTTGATAGTGTAACGATAAGCGCATGAGACTTTCAGCCGGGGGCACGGGAACTTAAATTGATCACGGTAGTTTAAGCTTACACTTAAAAAGACAAAACATTCTAATATGAAAATGTAGATGCCATTGTTGTAAAATGGTGCAGCTCCTTTAAGAAAGCCCCGTGCGCAGGGATGGAAAGAGAGAAAGCGAGAGGGGATGTGTGTTAGAACTTAGATGCGTGTGGAAAAAGTAGACGTGCTGTTGAGACTGGAGCGAGTCATATTCAAAATAATGCAAAAATAAATCCATAGATAAAACCAATTATCCTCATTCATTGCAACCACAGCATGCCTGCTTGCCGACGTTCAAACGAAAAAGATATCAAAGCACCTTTTGCGTTTGAATGTAGCACGAATGACAGCTGGACAAATGATTTAGCTAATTGATTATAGCCTGCACACCAGCAATTGTTGATCATTTACCTGTACAAGACAGTAGCCCAGCCTAACAAGCATGTTGCATGTTGTAGGCCTACTGTAGAAATTTCACTTAAATTGCACCGCAACATGCCTGCTTGCTGACGTTCAAACGACAACGAAAGAGATATCAAAGCAACAAGATGGATGAGTCTGAATGACACGGAGTTCAGACTCATATTGCTCCTCATAACCATCTATAAAAAAAGTGTTTTTTCTTTTCTTTTTGAGCACGTCCGAATCCCAGGACATAACACACTGGACCTTATAATAGGCTCGAGATATAATTCCAAAGGGGGCAGATAGGGGCCTACTGCACTTAAAACTTGCGATCAGTGACTGGCATCGGGTGAAGCTTTTCGAAGTTGAACAGGCTATTAAAAACTATTTGCGCACCTCAATGTCACAGGAGAGACTGGGCTCTTCCTTCTATGAATTGAAAAAGACGTTATGCTACCTGCAAACTGGCCTATGATTTCATTGCTGAGTTTGCGGCAAAGCAAGACAATGTTTTTTCAGAGTCAGGATATGGCGAGTCAGTGTCAGTTATTGGTCCAATGTTAGCCTACAGACCAGTTTCCATAGTGCACATTTTATCAACAGTTTGAATGTCGTGTGTGTTTCTGCTCATTGACAAATACCCTTCAGCACAATGATTCATGCCCAATTAATTTCCCCTGTTAAAGGGGAACTTGGCAACTATTTCAACGTAATAAACCCGTTTAGAAATCATTTGGATGGTTAAAGTCAAAGTCAAAGTCAAAGTCAGCTTTATTGTCAATTTCTTCACATGTTCCAGACATACAAAGAGATCGAAATTACGTTTCTCACTATCCCACGGTGAAGACAAGACATATTTTGCCAATTTAGGTCCACAGACAAACATAACATTCAAGTAAACAAAAAAGTAATTAAGTAAATAAAGGGCACATATAATAGTGAAAAATAAGAGCAGCAAAATTTGATTTGAAATTGTGCATAGACAGTCAATAAAATACCCTTGGTAGTTCTGACCTAAGTAAGAAAAGAAAGTGGGATAATTGCCTCATTTCCTTGGCGGGTGAGGTGGGTGGTGTAAATGTCCTTCAGGGAGGGGAGTGAAGCACCAATAACCTTCCAGCTGTAAGTGCCGATGAGCTGCAGGGCTTTCCTGTTGTTCAGTGCAGCCTCGCCCCACACAGCCGCATACAGCTGAGAGGATGCTCAATGGTGCCTCGTAGAATGTGTGGTCATGATGGCTGGTGGAGCACTTGCACGCCTGAGTTCAAAGAGGGAAGTACAGGCGGCTGAGCCTTCAGCCAGTGATGCAGTGTTGGTGGTCCAGGAGAGGTCTCACTGATGTGCACCCCCAGGAATTTGCAGAAAAGCTGTTTCGCTCTCCACCACAACAATCAGCCGATGGTCAGTGGCAGGTGTTGCGTGACCTCCCGAAGTCAACAACAAACAAGAAACTCTTTTCACAGCAGGAGTTTCTTACCTTGGTAAGATGGTCGACCTCCAACCTGTATTGAGTCCGCTCTTAGTGATGAGACCCACCAGAGTTGTGTCGTCGGGCAAAATTTCACTCATGTGATTGTTGCTGTAGGCTGCAGTGCAGCCGCCAGCAGGGTGAAGAGCAGCTGACTGAGCATGCAGCCTTGGGGCCCCTGCGCTCAGTGTGATGCTGCTTGAGGTATTGTTGCCAACACATACTACTTGGGGCCTCTGACAGAGGAAGTCCAGTAGCCAGTTGCAGAGGTAGGTACTGAGTCCCAGTTTGTCAAGTTTGCAGATGAGTTGTTGTGGTATTATGGTGCTGGAATGCAGAACTGAAGTCTATAAAACAGCAATCCTACATATGAGCTCCTTTCCAGGTGGGTGAGGGCTGGGTGGAGGGCAGAGCAGATTGCATCCCTCTGTTCGGCGCAAACTAGCAAATCCAGGGTGGGGGAGAATGGTTTTGATATGTGACATGACAAGCCGCCAAGCACTTCATGATGATGGGCGCTCAGTGCCACAGGGCGGTAGCCTTCGAAGCAGGATGGAGCAGTTTCTCTCGCACAGGCTGATGGTGGCAGCTTTGAAACATGATGGGATCGATGGCTTCGCTTCAGGGAAGCGTTAAAAGATGTCTGTGACATCCTGCTCCCCCCGCGCAGTCCTTCAGCCGCACGCACTGGGATGTTGTCTGGACCCGTTGCCCACGGGTGTTGATAGCACCTTCGGCAGAGAGGCAACATTGTGTCTCTGTGGGCATACCAAAGCAGCAAAGAAGCGGTTCAGGGGTTGAGCAGAAGGGATGTTGCTCACAGCTCTGGTGGCTGGGCTTGTAGTCCGCGGGAGGGCCTGGAATGCCCTGCCATAGGCTTTGGTGCGCTCCTGCTGTCTTCTTTGAAGTGGGTGGTTATCTTGTGAGTGTATTCTTTGCTTCCCTTTGATGCCACGGGACAGGTTGGCTCGCTGTTTTCATGCCAGCTTCATCCCCAGCTCTGTGGTTTTGTCTCTGGCCCTAAGCAGCCTGAGGACATCCCCGTCAGCCATGGCTTCCAGTTGTGTCCAGAGTGATGATGTCTTTTGTTCTAAGAGGCCAGTGTCTGTATACCCTATGTCTGTCCGGGTTGTTGTAAGTGGCTGCCTTTAAACATTCACATAGTTGTGCCAAACTTGCTTTACGAACCGTTTGTTCGCTTTTACCCTTTGTCTGTATGCTGGCATTAGTATAACGTTATGCTTTGTGTGTAGTGTAGACCAGTCCAGGATGTTATCTCCTTTTGAAAAAAGCAAATCCTTTAAGTACAAATCCAGTGAAGATGGTGAACCGCCTGGGTGTGCCGCCTGTTGCCCACTGACAGCCTGGTACAGGCTTTGGCAGGCAAGGACTGCACTTTTATGATCATATAAATCCCCTGCCAGTGGTGAGCAGTGTTTGCATACTACTACAGTGTCCCGCACCATTCGGCTACGGATGTAAACACAGATCTCTCCTCCTCCTCAGTGGATTTACCTCCCTCTACAATGGCCCTGTCTGTTCGATAGCATGCTAGCTGCTCCAGTTGTACAGCAGAGTCCGAAATGCTATTACTTAACCAAGTCTCCAGTGAAGAAAGCAATACGCAGTTACTTACTGTCCGGGTTCGCTGATCTCAGCAGTCGATGTGATCCATTTTGTTGTCCAGTGATCGTATTATTTGCCAGGAGAATGGATGGTATGGTTGGGCGAATCTTTTTTTTAAATCGTGTTTCTTACCTTTGTAACATTCACATAGTTCTGCCAAACTTATGCTAACCGTTCGCTAGTTTGTAAACAAATCCATGTGCTTTAGCGTGACCTTTTCCCACAGTTTGAAATAGCATAATGCACAATTTCTCCAGCTGAGGGGGAAATCCTGGCAAGTTTCCCTTTAAAGTGTTCACCTTTGGTTTCGTAATGTAGCCTATGATAAACACCATATGGCCAAATATGTGACTCAGCAAATGTTATAGGCTATACAATTTCCCCTCTTAAAGACAAGCTCGTGTAGCTTATAGACTAGGCTACTAAAATGCACCGGCGGTAGCCTTGGCTATGTGTAGAGTAAGCTCTCGCATGATTTCATGCACGCAAGTTCATGCATCTGTCAAGTTCGCACAGGGCCTCGCACCATCAGGGCCTCCTCCTCCTCCTTTCAAGGCATTTCAAGGAAGGAGTTGTATCATGCAAGCTCCCAAATTGACCCAGTAGCCTACAGAAGGCATCAATAAATTGTTGGGACTGGGGAGGGTCATGCGTTTTTTCTCAATCACTTTGGAGGGTCATAGAAAAAATTTTTGCTGGCTTATGGGAGGGTCACGTCTTTTGACTAATGCTCCCAAAACTCCTCCGGTAGCCCCTTAAATAAATAAACGAAACAGTCCCTAATTGATTATAGCCTGTAGGCCTACACCAGCAATTGTTGAACAATTACCTGTACAGGACATTGACAGTAGCCCAGCCTAACAAGCAGATGTTGCAAAGACATCAAAAGACGCAATTAATCAGAAATAAATAATGTAATCTGCATCGCTTTATTTAACAAACTGCAAGCAACAAGAGGGTTGAGTTTGCCAGAGGCCAAACCCAAGAGCAGAGCCTATCTGTTAAGGCACCGATAGGCTATATGGTAACGAGCTGTGTGCGCCTGGAAAGACAATAGAAGATGCTTTCTGAATAGCACAGCTTAAGACGGCTCTGGTCATCCCATACCCTCCCCCACTTCCTGTAGCCTACCATTATGACTTGTTGCCGTTTTGGGACATTCAGCTTTTTCACGTTAAGCCCCCCCCCCACCCCCTTCTTTTCACAAGCAGTGGGGGCTTGAAAACAAAGTAACACTTTTTGGTAGACAAAGGAGGGTTCTCTCAGCGCTTCTGTCGTTTGGTGACAAACCGGTGCAACCAGGCCAGGACAGATATTTTAGAGAGAGGCGCCGGCAGCTCAGATGTCTTCTTAATTTTTCTTTATTCTTTAGAAAAGGTGCAGAACATTATTAAACTTTGACTAACGTTTCGATGTGTCGATGTTTTTGACGAACGAACATCTAAACGCGTTAGTCAAAGTTTAATAATGTTCTGCACCTTTTTTACTAAAGAATAAAGAAAATTAAGAAGACATCTGAGCTGCATCGGCGCTCTCCTCTCTCTAACACTTTTTGGCTTTGGCTAAATATTTCTAAAATCATTTAAGTTTCACTAGTCACATGTTTTAACCCTTAGAACCCTAAGCTGTTTTTAGGGCATTTTCACTACCTTTATTCATAAGGATTTATTCTGGTCATTGAAAAAGTGCCACACACATACATATATATTGTTTTTTTTTCAGCAGAGTCTAGGCTATCCAGATCTGCCATCATTTCATGTATTAGTACTAGCATTGATTTTATTTTGAAGAATTAAATTTTTTATTTTTAAAGAATTAAAATATAAAAATCAAATTATAAAAATTCTTATATTTTGACCTGTATCTCACCACAGCAAGCTCTCATTTGTGTGTAGGGCAGACTGTCCTGAAACGGGCAATATAATTGCCATGTTGGAGGGATACTCTGGGGCTGAGCAATTTACAGAAATATGTGGTGTGAGATTTACGGAAATCAATGCCATTTTTTATTTAGCGATGAAAAATGACCATTCTGCGCTCCATATCTGTGACACTAACTGATCTGACCTGACTTGACCCACGTTTGCCTGTTAGCATGTGTGACTATGGTGTATGCACTCATGATGATTCTCAACTTTTTACTGCATTGCCATGAACAAAGTAAAGGCAAAAAAGGTGTTTCTCTGTTGAACAAATTGGGATGCAATGTGAGCCTTGAATTGGATGCCATGCAGGAATTTGCTAGGATCTCAAAACCGGATTATGAACATGTTTTGCCATAGAGAAACACACGATAGCGTTGGATTATAAACATGCTTTGCCACAAAAACAGACAAAAACGTGGGGTAAGTTGAGCTATATGAAGTTATTATTTTGCTGTCACTTCGTCTGTTTTATAACCCAGAAGGATGTATTTGGTATCAAATGATAGCTCTGTGTCTCCTCTTTCATCTAACATACATGGCATATATATCCGATCACGGGTCCGCGAGTAATGAGTGTGCAGCGTTGGTTTGTGTACATGACGTTAATATTTTGCAATCACTTTGTCTGTTTTTATAAGCCAGAAAGATCGATATCCATGGTACCAATGGATAGCCCTGTTTCTCCTCTTTCATCTGATATGCTTGCCATATCTATGCAATCACGGGTTTGCGAGTAATTCAAACGAGAGTAATGGGTGCGCAGGTGAACGCCGAGAAGTATAGACTTTAAATATGATGCAATTTTATTTAATTTCATGATTTTTTTTTATTTTCATACTTGATCGTACAGACAAGTGCATAGTCTCTTTGGAAAGCCCTTCTTCTCTGTCATAAAATAAAGGTTTTATCTCGTTGTGATGAACAGTCGCGGAGCAATGTAACAGAGAAGAAAGGGTGTGTTTTTTGACGCACTTTGCGTCAATCGGGTTCTAAGGGTTAACAAGGGACACTTGTTATTGAACTAATAACAGACGTGTGTCGAAAATTGACTTTATTTTCCATAAGGAGAAATAACATATGCAGAGTCTAACCAAGGTCAATCTTGCCAAAAAAAGTCCTCAACATGAGGCAAAAGTGCAAAACATCACAAAACTAACTAAACTAACACGCGCATATTTTTGTATTGCAATCATTGTAGCCTACAGTTGTAACAGCCAGAACAGTCGGTTTACTCCCTCAGATGCGCCATTATAAAGAACGTTTAACGTGTCCCAAAAACAGCTATCAACTAATCACCAAACGTCTTATAAACAAGTATTGCCAGGAGCAACACCTTGCAAAAAATGATAACAATAGGCCTTGGCCTTTATATGGCTCTGCTCCTGCCTAGATTCGAACTCAGAACTGCCTGAAAGTTGCAGACCTGTGCTGGAAATACGCGCATTAACCCACTCGACTGTCAGACAACGCTATCTGCTTCGAGTATGCCTATTGGGTAGGACTGTAGCCTACACTGGTTGCTGTGGCACAGTCTTGAGTGACCGAATTCGTTTTCCTTTGTCATATGAATGCTGTCATTTTGTTAACATTACTGTTAAGGAGATGCTGTAGGCAAAGGCTATATTTCAACCTCGTTCGTGTAGTAAAACAAATCAGAACTATTCACAAGGTTTCTGGGCAGCATATTTATATTCTGTTAGCAAGTTTTAACTTCTCATGACTGCCTAACAAAGTAGCCTACTGCCATCTGACTAAGCTCTCATTTTAAAACATTACTGAAAGACAGGCACTGTACAATCAAGACATCTAGCCACTGAATCCAAAACTATGTTTAACATTATGTAAAGCTTATAGGCTACAGTGGACTAGCATGTTGCAGGGGCTGCTAAAAACACAGAGAAACGCACTGAAAACTCGGCCAATCACAGCCCTTGCTGTCGAATGCTCCGTCCGGTTCGACCGTGGAACGCCACAGCGGACTATGCTGCCCCCAAGCGGCTGCAGTTGTACTTACATTTCACCCAGCTGCGTGAATCACCTTGATGGTGAATGAAGTGTCAATTCTTAACAGACCCACTGTATTTGAACACTGATATGGTACTGGTAGGGTGTGGCGGAGTGCAAGTTAAACCTAAATGTATTTATCAGTTGGAGATGAAAGTCTATGGCCAAGAAATGAGTGTACCTACACTAGTTGTGCCGGGCCAGTGTGATCAACTAATTCTGGGCTCAAATGTAATTAAACATCTGATACACCAACTCAAACAAACCCCCAGTTACTGACCGTGATGAGCAAGCCTGAAACAACAGATGACCTGGCAGTTGAACATTTTCTGAATATGCTGTCTGGAGTCAATAGGTGGAAGGGGAGTGTTATTCCTGACATCATAGGAACAGCTAAATTGGCCCAGGCTGTGATATTGCTGCCACGTCATGAACATCTTGTGTGGGGTAGGCTTCCAGTAAACACACCTGTCTCTGAGGGTAGTGCCGTGCTCATCGACGCTCCGCGTTCTCGGTCTCACAAGAAGAGTATCATGGTTGGGAGAGCCGTGGCCACAATGTCTGGAGACAGATGGGTGCCGGTCAAGATCATCAATCCAAGTGACAAGCATGTAACATTGAGGCGGAATGCCAAAATTGCTAATGTGTTTCCATGTGTAGCGTTGGAAGATTTGGATGTGGGTGTGTCTCACTCGTCTCAAAAAGGTCTTCATGTGCACAGCCAGAGCACACATGATGCTGACACTGGTAGTCCTTGTTCATCTCCGTCTCCCATCAACTTCAGTGACGCTTTGCAGAAACTCGGATTGAGTGATATTGACATAGATTCATGTGATGTGTCACGTTATTGGAAACAGCAGTTATTCGACCTGATACAGAAGTATGAGAAGGTGTTTTTTCGAGAAACAAGTAAGACTGTGGTGAAGCCACTGGCTTTGTTCACCGAATCCACCTCACTGATGCCCGTCGGTTCAGACTCCCATACCGGCGCGTTCCTCCAGGGCATTACCAGAAGTTGAGACAAGTGTTGTCTGAGATGGAGGAGAAGGAAATCATCCGAAAGTCTTCCAGTGAGTGGGCGTCCCCTTGGTACTTGTATGGAAGAACGGTGATTTGAGAGTTTGTGTGGACTATCGTTGGTTGAATTCGCGGACTGTCAAAGATGCCCATCCTTTGCCTCATCAGGCGGATTGCCTGGCAGCTCTGGGTGGCAGCGCGTTCTTCAGCACCATGGAAATAACATCAGGGTATTATAACCTCCCCATCTGCGAAGAAGACAAGAAGCTGACTGCTTTTACCACCTCTATGGGATTGCATGAGTTCAATCGAATGCCCCAAGGCCTATGTAATGCACCAGCCAGCTTTATGCGCCTTATGACAAACATCTTTGGCGACCAGAATTTCCTTACACTGCTGTGTTACCTAGATGACCTGTTGGTATTCGCGCCTGATGAAGGGGAAGCTATGAAGCATCTAGAAGCGGTGTTCGGCAGACTGAGTGCACATGGATTGAAGCTGGCCCCTAAAAAGTGCCATTTCCTTCAGCGAAGTGTGAAGTTCCTTGGCCATGTCGTTGATCAGAGTGGGGTATCAACCGACCCTGAGAAGGTACAAGCAATTTCTGCCATGACTGAAGAAGCGTTGATTCCCAAAAGAAAATAAAATCGTTCTTAGGCATGGTGATGTACTACCAGCGTTTCATTCAGAACTGTTCTGGCATTGCTAAGCCTCTCTTTGCTCTGACATCAGCACCAAAGAGGACCAATGGACAGAAAAGAGGTGCTGCCACGTTTAAGAAACTTAAGCCTAGTGATTGGACAAGTGCACACAGAGAATCATTTGAGCAACTCAAATCTGCCCTGCTGAAGTCAGTGGTCTTGGCTCATCCAGATTTCAGTCGGCCGTTTATCCTATCGACTGATGCCTCATTGGATGGGTTGGGTGCAGTCATTTCACAAGTTCCAGAGGGAGAGAGCAAGGCACGCCCCATTGCTTTTGCCAGTATATTTCTGTCACATGCCCAGACTAAATACCCTGCACATCGGTTGGAGTTTCTGGCCCTGAAGTGGGCAGTCTGCGATAAATTCAGCCATTGGCTGAAAGGCCATATTTTTACTGTCTGGACTGATAATAATCCGTTAACTTACATTCTTACCAAACCGAAATTGGACACGTGCGAGCAGAGGTGGGTGGCGAAGCTAGCGCCGTACAACTTCAGTATCAAATACATCCCTGGCAGTAAGAACATTGTCGCAGACGCCCTCAGCAGACAGCCCTTTGTCCAGAGTCATGTTAGCAAGAGGCTGGTGTCCGAGCCGTATGGAGCCCTGGTTGAGGAGGCGCAGCAAATAAAGGACAACACAATACAGGACGTCTTCAGGGTGAGTGCCAATCAGCAGAAAGTTGGGCTTCTCAAAACACACCACTGATTTGGAGCATAACTCACTCGACAATGATGAGGTTACCGCTGTGTTGGAAGGTCATGTTGAGTGGGAGATGGGGCCAAACAACAGAGTTATTTCTTGGCTTGCCCATGACGTTCAGCAGTTTTCTCAAATTGGTCAGAGTCCCTTACCTGTGTTTTCTCTTGAGGAGCTTCAAGACAAACAGCAACAGGACAGTACGCTTTCCAGAGTCCTGCTGTATGTGGTCCGTGGTAGGAGGCCGACGAGGAGGGAAAGGGCTAACGAAACGGGCAGAGTTTTTAAAACGCTGAAGCAATGGGACAAGCTCAAGATGTTAGATGGGCTACTCTTTAGGGTGAGCAAAGACCCACTGACAGGGAAGAAAAGGTTCCAGTATGTCATTCCAAGTTCATTAGCTAAGCAAGCGTCGCAGGGCATCCATGATGAAGCAGGCCATCAGGGGCAGTACAGAACATTGTATCTGGCGATACAGAGGTTTTTTTGGGCCGATATGGAACAGCACGTCCGAGAGTATGTGAAGACCTGCAAGCGATGTGTGGTCAGTAAGACTCCTGAACCAGAAGGGAGAGCTCCTCTCGAAAGCATTAAAACCACAAGTCCGCTCGAACTGGTCTGTATTGACTTTTGGTCCGCAGAGGACACTAATGGGAAGAGTGTGGATATTTTAGTGGTCACTTACCATTTTACTAAAATGGCTCATGCTTATCCTTGCCGTGACCAATCTGCAAAGCAAGTTGCACGCCAGCTCTGGGACAAGTATTTTTGTGTGTATGGGTTCCCTGAAAGAATTCACTCGGACCAGGGAGCTAATTTTGAAAGTGAACTGATTCGAGAGCTGTTACAAGTTGCTGGAGTAAGGAAGTCAAGAACCAAGAACCAAGAACGGCATACCACCCCATGGGAAATGGGAACGTTAAGCGGTTCAACAGAACCTTGGGCAGTATGATCAGAACCCTCCCTCCAAGAGCTAAACAGAAATGGCCGCAGATGTTACAGACCTTGGCATTTACATACAATTGCACTGCACATGAGTCAACGGGGTACGCACCCTTTTAATTAATGTATGGAAGAGTACCACGTCTACCAGTTGACATTATGTTTCAGAGTGCTGGAAGGGACTGTGACATTGCAGATTATGACCAGTATGTTGCTAAAATGAGGCAAGATCTCAGGGAGGCTTTGGCTACTGCTCAATCCAATGCTCTCACTAGCCAGGAACACCAAGCAGACTTGTACAACCGAAAGATAAAGGGGAATGTCATTGTTGAAGGTGACCGGGTCTTGATGGCGAACAAGGGTGAGCGTGAACGCAGAAAGTTGGCCGACAGGTGGGGGTCCACCCCATATATTGTTGTCGCTGCCGATCCCAGGTGCCATACGTCAAGAACACCAGTAATGGACAGGAGAAGGTTTTTCATCGCAATTTACTTCTCTTGGCTAACTTTCTGCCAATTGAGATGGACAATGAAGAAGGTGACACAACCCTCAGTGAGTCATATGAGTCGAGGTATGACCAGGAAGACTTACCTTCAGAGGATTCCCATGGTGCGAAGATTGACAAAACAGCTTGGACCGCCAGTTGGGTGGCAGAGGCCTCTGCATCCAATGGGCCTCCAAAGAGTGCATTCATACAGGATAGATAGATAGATAGATAGATACTTTATTGATCCCCATGGGGAAATTCAAGATATAGACTTAACTGTGCAGTTGAATACAGAGGAGAATGGGAGTGATTCTCATTCACCCTGTGTACCTGCCAGTCAAAGTGAAGACCAGATATCTGAGATTTCTATGCAGCTCTCTAGTATTTGAAGTTCCCCAAGTAGTAGAGCTAGTGTAGCTAAGATTCAACTGGGTAGAGTAGTTAAACCAGTGAATCGGCTGATTCAGAACATGACACAACACTATGCTCAGCACACAAACAGTTCAGTTCGTAGTTTGGCGAGAGCTTTAATGTCATGAATACATTACACACACACATACTGACACACTGATCAAAGATTGAGTGATATTTTTTTTTATTGATTCATGCCAAGTCAAGATACAGTAGTCATTCTGAGATGTTTTAAGTAGTGTATATGGCACTCCTGTAGCAAGTACATCATAGGGGGTCTGCGCAACCTTCTATGGTCACTTTCCCTTTGAGTTGGGTAACACACGTGTTGCAGTGTATTGTGTAGTATACTTTGTCTCGTAGTACTGACACAGGGTTTTTAGTATGCATGATTTGCAGTGATATTTTGGTGAAGTTCAGAGGGGAGTATGTAACAAAGGCATAATTTAGTGTAAATAAAGTTTTGTCTCTTTAGTAAACTTTCCCAAATTTCTTTTGTAATATATGTTAATCTTTTAATGGTTCCGTTAATGGTTTTGCGATTGTTTCCGATGGGGCATTAATTGGTATTACACACCTGCAGACTTTCTCATGTTTTGGAAGTCTGGAAAGGGGTAAGCTGGCTTTGTAAATCCTGCAAAGTTGAAATGCTTTAAAACTGTGTATTTCTTATTTTACTTAAGATATTATCCTTTTATATGATGCAAGAATGTTCTGTGACACCTCCGCTATGTTTTATTAGATTGAATATGCAAATTAGCGTCGTAAATGAATGTGAAGAAAACCGATTGTTATCTGAGTAGCCTTTTGACTGGGTGCTAACTGGTGCATTACTTTGTAGGATGCCAGAACTCTTTTCGTCTGCACGTCGTCCATTGATTGCCCTGTCTGTTGTCTTCCAGGTATGTTTGCCTTAGATAATTGTAAAAAAAACAAGATTTGTCATGTCTCTTATTACTGTACGGTTTATTTCATGTTTTGTATATTGTAACCTATACTATACGATCAAGTGCATTGCTACTACAATTGTAGGCTGTTTATTTCACACTGGATCATCTTGGAACAAAATGTACTGAACAGTATATAGCTTACATCAGTGGTCCCCAAACTACGGCCCGCCACCTCATTTTGGGTGGCCCCCCAAAACATGTCCGTGGTATATATCGTCAAACTATAACCTCTGCAATTTCCCCCATTCATTCTCTATGGCGAGTCTTAACAGTACACATGTAATACTCTTTTTGTCCACTGGTGGTTGTTTTGGCGCTGTTTCGTGTTTGCCATCAAAAACGGAATGAAATGTAGTCCTACCTGCAAACAATGTAAGAGGCCTATGCTGACTGCATCAGTGCTCAAAGTATTCTAAAAGTTTATCAATGAATTGTTAATAACTAATAACTTATATTCAAGTCATATTTCTGGGACTTTCTTGGATAATTATTTTTATTTGTTCAAATGTTCATACAATGTTCACAAGTTCAGGTGAGTGAAAGTTAGAATGGTGGTAATTTTAGACCACTTCAGCACTTACAATTCAGCATAAAATTCTCATAGTTTGAGAACTTTAAATTTTCAGAGTTCACACATTTTTAATGAAATATACTTTTGGGACTACCTGCTAATACTTTTGGGAATGCAAAAGTCTTTTTATTAGTATTATTTAATTTGAGTTACATTGCCATGATGGCAATATAAACACAGCTAACAATGGTATTAAATTGCAATAGCCTATAGATTAAATGTAATATTTATATATAGTTGAATATTCAACTAAGGTAGACTGCTGTTGTTCACAGTACTAAGCTATTTATGGTTACTGATATACTCCGAGTCTCTGGCCCTCTCTTACAGCCAGGCATAGTAAGCTGGCCCTCGGAAGAAAAAGTTTGGGGACCACTGGCTTACATTATGTAGCTTACAGTATATATATGTATTTGTATTTGTTTCTCACGTTTTGGAAGTCTGGAAAGGGGATGCCAGAACTCTTAGTCTGCATGTCGTCCATTGATTGCCCTGTCTGTTGTCTTCCAGACCAGGAATAAATGCTGACAAATCAACTCTTCGCCTCCTCTACATCACTTCTAGCCATAGAAATACTTTTTAGTTATTAAATCATGTAACTGACTGGTTAACGTCGGTTACACACACGGGAGAAAGGGAGAAAAGTTTAGATTTTACAATCTGTGAGAGAGGAAATATGCCAAGACCAAATGGTAAAAGACTCCCAATATTAAATCAAATGTGTGTTCCTAAAACTGTCTTTTTCTCTCATTTTCCTTCTGTCTCTCTCATTGCTTCTGTCAAGTCTTGCCCAGGTTGCTAGTGTACCATTGAGTTACTCACTGATTATATGAAAACACTAAGTGGCTAACAGCTGCACAACTTTCAAAGTAGAGTTCAAATGTTGTTTAGGGCATCTAGAGTGCTCTTAAATGTCAAACTGAAAATACAGCAATTTGCAATATTCTGTGCAAAAGGACAGGACAGGGCACTAATAACAACGAGAGAGAGAGAGAGAGAGAGAGAGAGACATGGCTTGCAAAAGACGAGCGTCTATGCCAGCAGTGCAGAGATGATGTTGTTGAAACCACTGTAAAAAATAAAAAGTTAGGCTAACTAAAAAATGTAACGCAACCAGCTGCGAAGCATTTTCAAGTTTACTCAACTTTAGGCCTGTGTAGTTGTGCTGACCAGGTTTTCAGAGTTCATACAAAGCAGTGTTTTAAGGCCCCGTTTACACGAAGGGAAGACGCAGATATTTCCCTGCGGTTGGCTCATTTACACGAAAACCCCGTTTTTATCACAGAAAACGATTATTTGTAAAAACTCTGGCCAAAGTGGAGATTTATGATAACGCCGGTAATGTGTTGTCGTGTCAACTTGGAGAAACGGGGTTTTAGGTTCTCAAACGTCACATTACGCGCCAGAAAATTCTTAACGTCATGCGAGTGCCCTATGTTTACAGTTTGTTTGGCTACTGATTATGGATGCTATTAAGGTGGTACACATTTTTACGTTTGTGCAAACGCCTGTCTGCATTGGCAAATATCATTCAAAAGAGAAATAGGAAGTGATTTGTTTCTGTTGTTGCTAATTTCGGGATTCTGACTGGCTAACGTGGGATTGAGCTTCTCCTTACACTGCCACCGACAGGTTTGGCATGCTCTTGACGGCATATATACACGGGGAAACTTCTCTGAAAACTGACAGGTGTGCATGATGTTATTTTTGAAAACGGAGAGGGTGAAATGTCCGTTTATGAAAAGAGCCGGCCATGTATAAATGTAGCCTAAGTTTCTTCACCTTTGCTTTGCAAGGGCAAATGAAGTATATGTGTAACTAAAGCCCTCCTTACACTGACAGACTTTGGAAAGATTTGCAAAGATTTGGACAAGATTTTTGAAAGACTACAGTCTCAGACCCTCTCACATCTAAAGACAAGTAGTAGAGTTTTAAGTCACAGACTATGATTTTGCAATGACTAGGGATCTTGCAGGGTCACTATTTACAAGACTGCAACTAGATTCCTTTAAATTATTACCCATCGTGCAATAGAAGCAGGAACTGAAATGATAGCCTACTAAACTCAGTCGTATTTTCGTGGTTTCTGCAGCATTGTTTCATGCGTGACATCCCTAACTGATTTAGAGTTGTTCTGTCACGTGGAAGAGCCGACTAAATATGTATAAGAAATGAGAAATATTATAAGAATAACAAATAATCATATAGGCTACAGCTGTCGCCTACTTTGCCCCTTCCTGTTTGTTGTTGGAGAGAGGTCACTATTGGTTTTTATAGTTCACGTCACTATTTGCATGAGCCACGACTAGAAAGACTTGCGATAATATCAATATTGTCGTAACGGCAAAACTAGAAAAGGATTGACTCCGACTGACTTAAAACCGCTAAGATTGGCACCTTACACTTAACGATCTAGTTGACGGGAGCACGCCGTGATTCCAGTACAACTCCCATGATTTCTGTCCGACTTTGGAAATTTAGTCGCCGACTGTGAAAACAGACCAAAATCGTACAATGTAAGGCCGCCATAAGCTGAAATTGTAAAAAATAAGTCAGGTAAACTATCACCTCAACTTTGAAAAGCAGGTTAGCACAACTAGATGGTAACTTAAGTCAAGAAAACGCATAAACAAGAGTCGGGTTCATGCTACATTTCTAAGTATGTACAGCTTCCTTTAATCTTTAGTTAAAACTATGCTCTTTAAGTTTATCGAACTACGTCAAGAAATAAAAGGCAATTGTCTATTGTATGTATATCTTATCACTCGGTTACAAGACAGACAGAAGAAACAATGAATTCTTAAGTAAATGTGGCAGATTCAAAAAGGAAATTGTAGCTGACTACGCCACCTGGTTGAGTATGGTTACCCCTAGGACACTATTACCAATTCACCAACTCAAGTAATTGGCAACACAGGTTCGATACACATAGGGCAGAGACGTGAATGATGCAATACATATGTTTATTTAGTAGCAAAAGGACAAATGCATAATTAATTTAATAAAACACAGCAGTCACAGCGATGGACAAGCTCTCCCGTTAAAGTAGAAGGGAGGCCGGGGGTATGGCGAGGACGTGGCCCTAAAAGATGGAGATGTCCAATTGACTATTTAATTAATCTCTATTAATACCGTAGACAGGACTGACGGCTGATCACTGGCAGGAGGCAGAAAAAGAGAGAGAAAATATCTTGCACACACTCTCACACACACACACAACTCACACTGCAACCAGGTGACGACACTGCAACGTCAGACACACCACGTTGAAGTAGGGAGGCTAGTGAGGAAGACCACCACCCGGAGACTGCAAACCACCAGTGTAGGCCAACTATTCCTGTGGCACAATGCTAGGAGAGGCCCAGAGCCCTGCTATAAGGACCACGTTGGTTGAGACCCCAGGCGTCCTTCACCACTACAGGGTAGCAGAAGTTAGGCACATAGGACCATATGCACACACAACCACACACACACAACCACAAACACACACAAACACAAAATATGGAGTAATACAAAAGAAAAGAAAGCAACACTCAGATGATACAAAACTCACCAGCAGTACATAGCAATCATCGTAACAAAGCAAGCTGTAGATAAGCAGCAAGCATGACCAAACAACCAAGCCCCAGCAACCGAAGCTAGCAGCCCACGCTAGGATGACCAGAGTATGGAGAGATAAATCAATTGATTAAACAAGTCACAAAAACAAGACAAAATGGACAAGACAAAACAGCAGCCCCTTGTGAGAGCGGACATTCGCCTGGTGGCCAATCTTGTCTTTGCCGGTGAAAAATGCAGTCTATAAATGTAAACGTTACAGTTACTCTATGTAAATTACTATTGAATACATCAACTATGGCAGTGCTTGCGTATATGTACCAGCTCACAAAGTGCAGCTATCTTAGCAGTAGAGTAAGCCAAAGGATGGACCAGAGGTCATAACCACCACCTAAATACAGACAAACCGGCAGATAAACAACTATGCAACTAGCAATAGTGCTATGACTCATGGCTCGTGACAAATGTGACTTCAACGCACCTGGAGTTCTGAAAGTGCAAACGCACTGAGGATAGAGACAGGGCAACGGACTAGTGCGTCCTTGATAGTGGCAGAACAGGTGGTGCTTCAGAAGAATGTCAAGACTGGGACTCTCAAATCCACACAGTTTACATTGCATTCCAAACCTGCAAACAGACACAAAAATACAGTTAAAATGTACCAAACACATCTTTGCAAAAAAAAAAAAAAACTCTTACTGCAAGTCTGTGTAAAGTAACTTGTGAATGAAGGTGAATGAAAATGCAGTCCTAGTATGTCCTGCTTACTATGCAATGGAATAATAAAATTAGAATGTAAGCATCTTTTGTAAAGTTTAGCCCTGTCTTTCTGGGACTGCTGCGAAATAGTCCTATATGATCATAATACACTTACAGTGAAAGTACTGTTTCATTTGTAAGAGAAATAAATTTCCTTGCTGGAGATTAGATGTTTGACTTGCTAAAGTCATGCTAACATTACTGACACAACTTTTGCAAACCTTCCTAATGTTAAATGTTGCTATAGAAATCACAACCCTCAAGAAATACATTCATTTAACATCTCGAATACTTTTAGTAGGCCTACACGAAGTAAACACTTCATAAACCGAATAACATCACTATGTTTCTAGAAAATTCTGAAATACAATGCTATCATTAGTTAGTTGACGTTAGCGTTAACGTAACGTCATGCCTCCCGCCACTTTAAGGTCACTATACTAAGATTTATTTAGCAACGTCGTTAAGGTAAACCAAACGTACACACGTTGTTACCAATGTCAATCAGTTCATTCTAAGAAGACTTTTCACACCGAAATTACTAAAATGCTTATATTTTCATTTGGTAGTGAGCTAAACAGGAAGCAAAGACTGCAAGCTTGGCTAATATCTAATGGCAGATGTTAGCAAGCATGGAGCATTTGTTAAGCTCTCGTTAGGAAAAATCTAATTTATTCTCTAACTACAACTTTACATAGCAATAGTTTCTGTTCAAACTATCCAATATAAGGTCACATCAGTGGACAAAGTGCAAAAGTAGTGGTGTCTCTTACCTTTACGCTTAACCAACAGCCAATATTAGTAGCAGCACTGAAATTCAGCAGCCATTTCCATCCTTCGATTCGGCAAGAGGGAGAAGATTTGCGCATGCGCATTGACAGAAAGTATGGAATGTCAACTGTGTCAACGAAAACTGAAGAACGCAATTCAACACAACTTACTTTCCCATTTCTCTTGAACATCAGATAAAGAAAAATAATTAAACCCATGTTTAGAAGTGATCTGAACTTTTCCTAGGTATATTTGTTCATTCAACATTGCATCCTGATTTCAGTTTACAATTCTTAAGTTCTGTTTTTTACAGTGTGAATTACACTTTTTAACAGAATGCCCGAATCAATTTGCAATAAATACTTCCCAAAAATGAAAGAAAAAATCCCTGATTTCTATGACCTACCAAACCCGAATAAAATATTGTACCTATGGGGAGAAGACACAGACAGCTGTATTACTGCTGTCCAATATGTCCTTGCCTGTCACTAGCTAAGAGACACTGAGTGATTTCTGTATGCATGTACATGTGACACCCACACACACACACACACACACACCCCTCTCTCATATACCATTGTTGTATACCATACTTAAGTTTCTACGCAGTCCACTTTATATATGTGCCCTGATGTATTGTATGTCTAAGTTAGTTGCCTGTGTTGAGACACTTAGAACTTGAACTCGATATTTTGCACTCATATATTTTGTTCTTTACACTTTGTCCATGTACCCCTATCCCTTGTATAATTATATACCTGTATAATTGCTTAGATCCTACTGTACATTTATGTAACAATGGCATATTTGTCATGCCAATAAAGCACCATTTTAATTTAATTGAATTGAGAGAGAGAGAGAGAGATTAGCTATCTGTGTGTGAGAGTGTGTGTATGTTACAGAGAGAGAGGATTCACACACACATAACAAACACAAAACAAACAAACACACAAAGAAAACAAACACAAAGAAAACATCCTTGTTGAGAGAACCTTCCTTCTGCTTGAACACTTTAAAGGCCCCCCCACCTTGGCTCTCCCAGCGTTGTACAAGAGTGAAAAATGGTCTCAGAGGCCACCATGAAGAAAAAAATACACGTCTGGGTCGTCTTCTAAAGGATTGCGCTTTGTATCCATTTGCACTGCATCCATCCTGCCGCCACACACCCCATCCGTCTCCTGTGTCCCCCCAGTCTACTCACCCAGAGTAGAGCCCAGAGCTACAGGGAGAGCCTGACCACTGAGGCACGGAATACAGTCTTTTAAGAGGCCATGAAACCTGCAGAATCGAGCAGCGAAACAACAAAGCATAGCTTATATTGCCTGCTTTAGCCAGGGCTGGTGCTGTGGAGACATCAAACAAAGCAGATCTCAAGCCAGGGATGTGCAGAGTTAGAGGTGGAACTGCTGGGTGAGAGCTTAGATGGTATACTTTCATGAAATGGCAATGGGCATGTCAGCTGAAATGCAAATAGTTCCATTTACACAAGGGGGAAAAAACGGCTCCCAAAAGAGGCATGGAATGTTGAACCCTTTCAGTCAAATGCAGGGTTTGAACACACACACACACACACACCTTTCCCAACAGACACACCATCCCATCATAACATAGAGCACAGGTTTTGTTGTTCATGTGCACTTCCTTCGACTTCCACTATCCTTCTGTCTCTTTCACTCCATCTGTCTTTCCCTGGGTACTGGGCACTACAAATGACATCCATCAAAAGAAATAGGGTCTATTATTTTGAATATAAACAAAAACAAAAAATTGCATTAGTGAAGAGAAGGGACTAATGCACTTTCAGGAGATTTCAGGATATGAGTCCACTCAGGCAAAAGATCTCCAATCATGACCCAGCTTACTTACTGAGAGTATTATCTGAGTGGTTTCTCTTCAATATCTTTTGGAAACCCTACAAAATAGAATGAGTTGCTCGCTAAAGGGCCATGTGCAAAAAAATGAAAGAATTAATAAACCTATGGATGCTCTTAGGCTTTTGGTTCCATTAACCCTTGTGTTATCCTCAAATCTGACCGACATAAAAAGGACTCTTTATCCTTGGGGTCAATTTGACCCCAGCTAAATAAACCCTCAGAAAATTATTATAATACATATTGTTACCCAGTTTTTTGTGACAGGTACTTAACAAGAGTGTAATAACCACCATCAAAAGCCCTACAAAACAATCCCACACACCCCCCCCCCCCACACCCCTTTATGAACCTTGGAACCCTAGCTGGCAATATTGCCCATCCAGTGTCAGCAGCCCAAAGGCTTGCTGTTGCTTCCCCTTTTGACTTATACAGTCCTGCCAAAATGACTTATATGTAATATGTACTTGTGTATGTAATAAGGATAATAACAATATGTTCTCATACTATTCAAATAATAATATCCATAATGTGTCAATCTTATGTTTCATACAGCTAGGGTCAAACTGACCCCAAGGAACATCAATGTACAAAATATTTGTACAGGACATTGAAAACAAATTATTGTACAAATTTCATGCTAACTCTGTTGTACCCTTCAATTGAGGAAAAGTCATGAAACATGAAGCAAAAAAAAAAGTGAACCATATATTTTATGATGTTAAACGTTGCTTGGGGTCAAATTGACCCCAAGGATAACATGAGGGTTAAATCTGGAGAAACATTCAACCTTGGCGTTAGCAGCCCCTTATCACCATAATACTAGGACCAGGATTTGTGAGAGGTGGAATGTTAAAAAAGATGGTGACATGTGAAGAGAAAGAGTGACAGAGAGAGAGAGAGAGAGAAGTAGATGACGTCAACGCCCCTGAAGACCAATTAACAACTTTTCAGAAGTACAAATCTCCCTGGGACAACTGACTGGCACAGTGAGCAAGGAGTGACAGTTGACAGATATGTGTTGGCACTCTCAAGGCTGTCATTTGAGAACATTGGGAACGCAAAAAAAAATGAAAAAAGAGAACGCAAAATAAAAATAGCACAAAATAATATCACCTATATTATATGACATTAGAGGGAGAATATAATGTATTTGTAGTGTGTTCTTTATGATAGGTAGTATATCATTTAGGGAATTTGGGTCACAGTAAATGGTATAACTCAACATCCAAACATATCAGGCAGTGGAAGCTCGGCAGTGTGACACAAATGGTGCAGCTCAAGTTCTACAGCAGAAGAGAGAGAGCCAAAGAAACAAAGGCACTGGAAGTTTAGATGGATGGGTGAGAGCAAGAGGAAGGTGACAGAGACAAAAGATGGAAAGAGAATGTTCCAGAATTAGTGACCCAGGCAGGAGATGAAGAGAAAAAGAGATAGAGGGTCGAGAGAGAGAGAGAGAGAGATGCCAGAGCATGTTGAGCGTCATGTTTTACTGCCATGTCGCCAGTGGGACACCGCAGGATAAAGCACGACTCAGGTCTCTGCTGCGCTGTGGAGAATTAATCCTATTGGCCGAGGCTGCCCCAGTTCAACAGGGGAGAACTTTCGGTTCACGAGGTAACAACACTGCATGAGACCCTTTCCACTGCCAACATATCCACACAGTATCATTTAAAAGCAGATTAATTCAAATCTGCAAGAAATAAATGAAAAAAAAAAAAAAAACTCAAACTGACAAACATAAACATAAATACTGTACGCACACACACACAGACACACACACACACACACACACACACTTAATTTCATCATTGGCCCACATTGCACCTTATTACTAGCGACAGTCTCTCTTTAATAAAATGGGTATTTATTTACTCGCCCACCATGAGGGAGCTATTAACAGTGCAGGTAAAAGCAATCTTTTGTTTCTTTTTTTTATTAGTCAATTTATTTGTTTGTATATTTGTCTTTGGAACTGCCGGGGTTGTAATTACAGAGCTTGGTTGAAGTCCGGCCTGGGGCGGCAGCTACTCCACTCCCCTGCCCGCGCCAATAACCACACTCACAGCTGCTTCTTGATTGGTTTGTTCCCGAGGTCGAGACCCTGCGAGACATTCTGAGTGCATTATAGCATGCGGTTGCACCCCGCATTCCAGTTCATTTAATTCAGACTGTTTATTACGGTGTCTTGACTTGGTCCTAGTGCCTGCTTTCACAGTCATGTGGTTCACTGAGACTATTTTAAGGTATTCATATTTATGTTGATAGTTCCATACGTGTTTATGCTTCTGTGCATGTTTACCATAGCTGTTAATGTGCCATATACCACAGGCAATGTGTTGCTGGGGAAACTCCACTTTCATGTAATTCTTCTGCTTGAGCTCTGCACTGTGACGTAGATGTTTCTTCCACTCCCAGACGTGCCAATCTGGCACGAGGACAATGGCGGTGGCACAAGGGGGTCAGGAGTTCATCTGGCAGTTTGAAGGGACGGGTCACTGGGGAGGAATGTGTTTGGTCAGCCTGAAGAAGTGGCCTACAGTATCCCTGAGGTGCAGTGAACGGCGCCTTTGAAGAGTGATTTCTGTGCGGTGGCACCGTTAAGCCTGATCCGCCCCAGAGGCTCTTTCCTTGCACAGCTGAACAGGGACATGTGTCCTGCGTCACCCAACTTCTCCACACTTGTGAGTGTGTACAGTGTGTGCGTCTGTTGTGATTCTGCTTCATTTGCATGTATTGTGGCAGAATTCTGTTCATCTTCTCACATTCACTCCTGCGCTACTGATGCTGGTCACCATCCACTATCCTCACAGACAAACTTATGACTGAAAATAACAAATGGCTCGTTGTAGCTCAGTCAACATGGCGGGTCCAATTTTACTGGTTTCCTTGACTTTTTGCTTTCCATCTTGAGGGGTTGGCGTTGGCAGGAAAGGGGGGACTTGTTTCCCTTTTACATTTTTTTTATAATAACTCTTTACTTCCTGTTAGTCATGTGCATCCAATGTCCCTCATCCAGTTCTTCGGTTATATCATTTGCCATGTCTGCCCTATTTTCACCTGTCCCTTGTTGTGTTAATCTAATGATCTGTTTACCCTAATTAGATTCACTGTGTAATTATGTATTCTGTTCCTGGTCTTTCATTCTTCATCACGTTCTTATCACCCAATATCCCTGTGACATGTGCCCTGTTCTTGTTTAAACTCCATGTTGTAAGTAAAGACGTGTACAATTACAACAACAGTGTGATACCCCACACACACACACACACACACACACACTCTTCAGCTTTATAGCACCCCAGCACACAGCTCATTGAGGCACAGACTAACGTGCTGCCAAATATTTTCATCTGTGCGGAGTGGTGATGTTAACAGCAAACCCATATTTTACAAGTAATTAAGTGCAAGAGTAGCGCACACTATATCTCCCATCCCTCTCAGAAAAATGAACAGGATCCCACACCACCTGACAGCTGTGTATGTGTTGTGTGTGTGTGCTTTGTGTAATGTGTGGTGTGTTTGTACGCATAGGTACAGTATGTGCATGTGTGTGTGTGTGTTTGTATATTTATTTATTTGTATGTGTGTGTGTGTGTGTGTTTAACAGTGAACTCCGCCTCAGAGCATCTGCCACCCAGCTGTGCGCCCCACACACGCTGACAGGGATCTCGTTACATCGCGGCATCCAGATTATAAATGAGCCCTGATGATCCCAGCGATCCCAGCGACTACCCCCCCTCCTCCTCCCCCCAACCTCCCACCACTTCCACCTGCCACACCCCCCCCCCAATCCCTGTCCGTGCAGTCTACTCCTCCCACTCAATTTGGCCGCTCTCCAAAATATGCCAGTCCGCTGCTCTGAGGCGCTTTGTTTCAATATCGCTTGGTCTCCCCGTCACCTTGTATCCCTTTGTAATCTGTGGTGGTCAGTACCGCCCATCCTGGTGTCCCCAGGCCCCCGTGGTCATGCTTTGTCAGGACGGAACCACAGATGTGTGCCGTCATCGTCTCCGCTCGCCGTGGTCACCTCAGCGTCCTATTAATAGTTTTGCTGCGAGGCGACTCGGAGGGTGGTGTCCGCCACCGCCTGTGCCCCGGTGTCTCGCCGATTAATCTGAGTTAAGTGCAAACCCTTTGCTGAGGCTGGGGCTTTTCTGTGATTGCGGAACACGGCGGGTGAGAAAAATAAGAGAGAGAACAGGGAGAGAGAGAGAAAAAAAGGGAAGCGAGCGATCAAAAAGAGGGGGAGAAAAGGTGAAGGGTACGGTTACTTTTTTGTGCTGAGAAATGGAAAAAAAAAGAAGAGCATGTCAAGTTTCAAGGACATTGATCCTGTCCTCCGAGCAAACTCATTAGTCTTCTCAGTCTTTGCCTATGAATTGGCTGGGAGAAATAGGCTTTCTGTCTGGCCTATTCAAGCGCTGGCCTACAGCCCCTTTTTATACCAATGCTGACAATTGAAAGAAACTAAATGAATCATATTAAGGCGAAATGACTATGTGACAGATGTTATGAATGAACCTCCAGTCATTTCTTCTTTCTTTTTCCTCTCGAGACATTAGAGAAGATATCAATAGAGACACTGACGAGTTTATGCAGCAGGTCAACAAAAGTTTGGTCATGGCCTCCTCGTCAGGTGGCGGGACGTGGCCTTGGTGAGGACCCTGTCCTTTCTTGAGTGACTCATTTGTGGAACATTCCTTTTTTTGCTTATTATTCCCTCTCCTCGAGAGCTCTCCAGTGCTATCTACAAAGGGCCCTCTTCGCCGTTTCATTGCATTGGTCGACACTTAAGGAAAGCTCTCGGAGTACTTCCCAAGCATACAGTGACAAATCTCTCACCCTTGCAGTGTCTTTGAAGGCAGAGAGAGAGAGAGTCTGAAAAATGAATGGACACAACAGTAAAAGAGTGCAAGGAAAATGAGTTGAAATGAGAGAATAAAAGAATTAATTCAGTTGAAAGGGAAACCCAAGAGATATCTAGCTTGTTCGACTCTGCCAAACATTAGTTGATTTGCTTCATTCATTGAGTCACGCCACCGACCCCTGGCGATCTCCGCTGCTCTCACCACGCTGGGCTGTGCTGCCTCGCCCAAGCTGTTTCTGTGTGACTCGGCCCCGCTACAGCAGCTGACAGCAGGATTGACAGCTTTAGCGCTCATTGACATTTTATTAGCTATAATGCCTTGGCAATCTGAATATGTGCTGTATAAAGCTGTCAGACCCGGGGGAGAGGGCCTGACAGGACGGAGAGGCTTGGTGCATTCATTATTTCGGAGGACTGATTAGACATATCTCTCTTTCTCTCTCTCTCTCACTCACACACACTCTCCCTCTTTCATTCCCTTCATCTCTCCCTTCACTACATGTCATTTTGTGTTGTTTAAACTTTTCCATCATTTTTCATAACTATGGTAAGAGTGTGTGCAGTGGTGAGGTGACGATTACTTGCCAATTGCAGGATACTTTGCAGATTGGGACTGGTGTGTGTGTGTGTGTGTGTGTGGTGGGGGGTGTTGTGTTGCTGGGACAGCCTTGCCTGGTGTATGGATCGATAGTTTTACCCGGCGACCTCCTCATCCAAATTGACGGTCCTGATGGTGACAGGGTGCCCCGGCCAGCAGCTGCTTCAGCCAAGTCTGCTCAACCAATGAATGTGTGTGTGTGAGTCAGAAGTATCAGAAAGGGTTGAGAAAAGAATGCCAAAGATTCTGCAAAATGTCCACTTCAAGAGCATATTGACATCACTGCAAGTAGTTCAAATGAAATACAACAGCAATTCACATAGTACAAGAATGCATCATAATACAAAATGTAAACACTGTGTCAAAACAAGTGTGTAAGCAGAGTGTAAGAAATCAGAACAAATAACTCAATTGAGTTTTGAAAGGGATACAGTACCTTCATCTATCAATTAGAATCAGTGTGTTGTGCCAATCAATTCCATTAGAAAGCAGGAGCTCTCATCAGATGCCTGCAGAAAAAGGCTCATATATAGATCTGGCCTGTTGGATGTGCTTTGTTGCCTAGCTTGTTTTAATACTTAGATGCTGTATGGATCAGCTATTTAAAGAAAAAATCCTGTTCATTGGGGAATGCTTCTGTTTGCAGTCAAACTTTATATTCTTTTCTTTTTTTTCTTTTCAATTTCCCACCACAGGCAAAAGGGTTTGACTGTAAGCGTTGCTTCTTTTTAAGTGGGTCATTTCTGTCTGTGTATATTTGTGTGGGGATATGTCTGAGTGTGTGTGCGTGTGTGTGTGTGTATGAGAGACTTGAGAGAGTGAGGCAGAGACTTCCCTAAGTGCGTTGGCTCAGGCCTGGCTGAAATTGATCCCGCGCGTGCATTAGCAGATTGCCTATTGATGAGTGCTGGATTTATATTGCTGTGACGGATGGCCACGATCTGGCTGTATAAATAAATTAAAATGCCCACTGTCCGACTCACACCGAGCCATAAAACCTAATGTGTAATCCTTTTTGCATTTGCAAATGTCTTATTTTACTAGTTTACTGCCCACCGCCTCAAGCCCTCTCTACTAAAAAGATACAAAAGACCAAGAGGAATGCTCAGAAGAAATGGAAATGTAGAACACATTGTAATCATCTGGACTCAAGGTTTCATGAACTACACACAGGTGCAATATAATCATGTCTCTGCAAATTCTAAGTGGGGTAAAGTGCATATTGACTTCATCATTCAGGGGCCACGGGTGATAAGAATATGGATTCGATCCAGGCGCTCAAGAGCTGGTCGGGGGCCTCTTAGATGTCATTGGAAAAATAAACATGCCTAGAAAAGTCAGTAAACAGTTCACAAGCAGACGAGGGGAAAAAATGGACGAACAGGAAAGGATACAAGGATACAAGGAAGTTTATTGTCACATGCATATAGTTACTGGAAGTAAGAAATGCAGGGAAATTATGTAGAATGTATGGATGAATAAGATGGAGAAAAACAAACAAATAAACAAGTGCCTCTTTCTAAGAGCTCCCACGTCAGCAGTAGTTCTTTCTAAGAGCTCCCAGGTCAGCAGTATGGTGGACACTTTGGGAGAGGCGTATTGGGGGGGGCGGCGGCGGGCTGATGGTTTAAGTAATGGCACAGACGCTTGCTGGCCTTACCATCCCATCCTGTCTTCTCCGAAGTGGAGTCAATAACAGAGAAAGTAATGGATCCGCCCATCTGTGTTATGCCAGGAGATGAGAAAGGGTGAGAGAGAGAGAGTGTGTGTGTGTGAGAGAGAGAGAGAGTAAGTGTGTGAGAGAGAGAGGTGGAGTGAGGTGGATTGAGGAGAATTAATGTGTTGCCTCTCAGTGCCCTGTCAGTGTTGAAAACCCTGAGCCTTCCTCCCATCACAAACACGGTAAACACAGAGGTGGGTGTTCACTGTTCACTGGACACAGTGCTTAGTGATATACAAAACACAAACATTCCAGTTATTTTATTTAATTGCTTTTTCTATGTATGTTCAAATGCACCTGTTGTGGTGTGGTTTGCTTGCTTTTGGATCAGTAGGTCAGAATCATATAGTCTTCTTCTGAATTGTGCTCTCTCTCTCTCTCTCTCTCTCTCTCTTTCTCTCTCTCTCTCTCTGTGCTTGTGTAATGGATCCCCTTCTGCATAGACCAAGACCGCAGGGCAGACTCTCGTTCTGCGACACAAACAGCCAGCAGCCATCCTCCGCCTTTTATCTGAAATCAATGGGGACCTGTAATGTAATCAATGCTGTTGCTATTGTCTTGATGCTGGCGGTGCCAAAAATATAAAGCGGCAGGATGAAGCCGCCCCCACCCTCCCCAGCCTCGTCCCTTCCATCGTTTCATTCAGCTTTACTGGAAGAGAGGGAAGCCATGACTTGTAACAAAAAAGAAAGTACTCATTCATTCATAAATGAGGGACCTAGAAGCTCACTGGCATTACAGATGTTTGTCTGGAATGTTATTTTTCCGCAGAAGCCTTCTCTGCCATTGCCATGGTAACCTTGCTCATTTCTGCAGGAAATGGTCTATTTACAACTGTACTTGGCAGCTGTCATTCTATATATTGTAACGATTTGATAGTGACACCCACAGTTGTCCAATCAAAAGGTTTATTAGCTGAGAACGAGAGCACACAGATCAAGACCAAGACACACCAAGACATAGAACACAATACACACGGGGCAGGTCAAGCAGACACACACACTACACATACAGGGGAGGACGCAGCCCCCCACACAAAAAGGATAACACACGAGGGAGAACTAAAAGGGAAACATGTTACACTAAAGACACTAACTTTACACTTATAACTTAAGAGAATAACGACATAAACCCCCCAAATGTTCGCTCTCGTATCCCAGGATGCTTTTCGCGGGAGAACACTAACACTGTCTTTTTGCGCCGACGTTACAATATATTAGTGCTGTCAAACGATTAAAATTTTTAATCACGATTAATCGCTGAATTCCTATAGTTAATCACAATTAATCACATATTTTATCATATGATTAAAATTCTATTATTTTGCATTTCTGAACTTTCCAGGAGTCCATATTAACAATAAAGCAATTATGGTTTATCTTGATTGGGATTCAAATGAAAGCGAAGCAAGTTACTTTATTAACTGAACTTTAAAGGAACACGCCACCCAATGTCAGTAGTACAAAAGATTCACTGAACAAAAATGCTGATGTGGTACATGAAAATTTAGCTAAAAATGTGGAGAATGCAATGCAATCAAGCATTTTGGACGATATATTGTCACAAGCTGGCAGAATAGGCAACAGGCCGATGTGCGTTTTATTTGGAGACTGTTTTGCGAGACAGAGACTGAGTTTGCTGCTGATATTCTAGGGATAGGCTACAACATAGCCAATGTACGACTTTAGCCTTTTATTTGCTGCATTGGATCAGTCTTTCTAGAACAGGCAAGGGCTTTCTAGCCTCACGTCAGCAGCGCTGCATCACCCATATAGCCTACATTAAAACAACCAGCGGATGGTGGGCGGGTGCGGTTTTGAAAATTGGTCAAAAAACTTTGGTGCTGATGGATGGCTGATGGATGATAAGTTTTGCTATGCAGTTATGGTTGAAATAATAGCCCATCAGCGCATCTCTAGTGTGTGCCTCTCTCTCGCTCAGAGGGGAGGGAGAGGCTGAGGGTCGATCTAGCATGGATTCTAAACTCTGTGGTGGATAGGATCTACAATTAGGTTTTAACAATACTACTACGCTAGGTCGAAGTACTCCCAAGTGCTATTCGCCACACATTGTAGTTCTCCTGTTTATTAAGCTTTGGAAGATCGCCACGCTTCATGTTGCGCGGGTCGACATTTCTATCAACTACTCGCGGCAACTGTATTTAAGTCGGAAAACATGGATGTTTTTGATTACTTCTCTGGCTAGTTCCGCAAAGCCCACTAGCATAGCAACATGCTAACACAGTCCAGCCGCGCACCAGAGCCGTTTGAGTGCACGATACCCGACGGAGAGGTATGACTCAACTCGTGAAAGTTAAGGTAAGAACATATATTACTACTGACATTGGGTGGCGTGTTCCTTTAAAACATAGGTCTATTTGATTATTTCAAATCAAATTTCAAAAGATGTGCAGTAGACCTGAGGCAACACAATATATTCTTCAGAAATATAGCTGATATAAACTGAAATAAATGCTACTCTAGAAGTGCATGCACAAAATGTAGGCCTACACACATTATAAAGGGCATAACAAACAGAAAATATTATATTCATAATATATTTATTATCTTTGAGTTCAGTTGAAAATAAGGAACTTTTCAACATGAGTGCATTGCCATTTTATAGGCGTACAGTCTATGGTGCACTGTCACTTGCCACACACATCAACGCCGAAGTTTTTAACAGGCAAACACTGGATGAACAATGGATTTTATGGAGCAGCGACCAAATATAACTGAATGCGTGATTTACACGGCTGCAAAGTCATGATGCTGGTGTCGCGGTTGTATTGAAAATAATGGAATCTAATGTAAATGAATGTCGAAAGCAGAGTGCATCGCAAATAGTAGCCAAAGAGGAACGTTGATAACAGAACAAGTGACGGTGAAAAAATCTGGCGGCACACAACTAATGAGTCAGCCTAGGCTACTACTCTTTGGCCAGCTCGTAAGCCTAACCAAGTGTGTGCAGCATGCCTTTACGTAGCCTACTAACGGCGCATCATCATAAAGATACATTTGATCTGCATCACGCCCCATTTTAGTGGAAAACATGTTAACATTATATCAATGAAAGACAGCTAGTAATCACACATTGACGTTACATCTAGTTATTAATTCACAGAACATTCAATCATTTTACTAACACGGCAGTTATGAAGAATTGTGTTTATGTAACTTACTCATGTCAAAACGATGTACATTACCAACCTAATTCGTTTGCAATACCCCATGTATTATACAAATTTAGCATGTACACTTACCATAATATCCCATGCAAAACGGTTAGCTTGCTAGCTAGCTAACTGTGGAACTTCAGTATAACATAGCCAATTATCTCACCTAGTTGTAGGAAATAGGCTACGTTCATATTACAAGTGATAGAATGAATGTGTGACTTATGTTTAGTTGATGTTATGACATGTAAAGTTAAGCTTGCTGAACTTAATTATAGTCAGCCACGGGCAGTTTGACTATGCCTATCGATAGATTTGTGACACTCCTGTTAGTAAACTGGAGAGAGCAAAACATAGGAACATGGTCACATTATTCCCATAAACACACAGACAACTCTTACACCACCTTATTTTGTGCCTTTTATTCATGTTTGTTTCAAGATTTAGTAAGTTTACTATAAGCACATTTCGCTCTCCACTTTGATGCAGCATAGATTTCCATTATATCAGTCATCTTCCCAAAAGGGGGCGTGTATGCAGCACATACAACGTTCCATTCCATTCGTCAGTGTGTATTGTTTAGTTTCCGGTCTGGCTAGATCGGTGTGGTGTTGTAGTTGTTCTAACGTTACTAGTTGTTGCAACAGCATGTGAAAAAACTACAAAGTTTGTTACACCACGTAAACGTTAATCTCGCGAAAAAAATTGACGCAGTTAAAATAGGTTTCCGTTAACGCCGTTAATAACGCGTTTAACTGACAGCACTAATATATATATATTTGTACATAGCCACTGTACAATATGCATACTGTCTATAATGCCATGCAAACAAATAGAAGTAAACATCAACAGGTGTTGATATGATCATTTCTATAAATATGTAGACGTTGAAAATGTTTGAAATTAACTGATAAAAAAATACATCTCTGGATACATTGATAGGCTGAGGCTATAAGGCGACTAAACTGAGGCTGCTATCTCTGACTTAAAGTTAGATGGAGTTAGGAGAGAAGCCATAGAAACAGTGCCAGCCCTAGGATACTGAGTTCAGCCTTGGTGTACAGCCTTCAAAATAACTTTTTCAATACTTATATGGATTGTGTCCAAAGGCATATCTTTTCTTATAGGCATCTGACAAACTTAGTCAATCTGAAATGGAATATATTCCTTTGAAACAGAAACATAAAACACAAGAGTGTTAAAAAGGGTGGTTTTGAATAAATATGGTGTTAGCACATAGTAAAGGCATGCAGCTATAGGTGGTAATGGACATGTTTGGTACAGAATACAAGTGCACTGAAAGTTATTTACTGTACATTTCCAAAACAGAACATATGTGTTAATGACATACATTTCCATCCCTGTGTTTTCTGGACAGTTGTATCTTGCTGTATGTATCCACCTTTCCCCATCTCTGTTTCTCTCTCTCCCTCCTTGCTTTGCTCATCCTTCCTTTAAAACCCACCTTCACCTTCATCCCTCCACTCCCACACCTCTCCCCCTCTCATTCTTTCCCTTCCCCCACCTCTCTCTCTCTCTCTCTCTCTCTCTCTGTCTCTCTCTGTCTCTGGTGGCCTAGTCTAATCTCCCCCGTGCTCCTGATTATCAGTGTGCATGTGGTTGTGTCGGTTCGCTCTCCCTCCAGAGGCCCCGCCGGGACTCCCCACCCCCCTCAGCACAGTCTCCGCTACACTGGCCGGATTAGGAAGTGATCTGATAAAAAAAGAAGAAAATCCACCCTGTGCAGAGACGTGTTAGAGTCTGTGTGTGTGTGTTATGTTGTTTGCTTGTGTCTTCAGATTTTAGTTCACTTGCTGTGAAAAGTATTAATGAAGTAAGATGGAATATCAGTTGAGTCCAGCCCTGCTACATCTCTTTCCTGTTTGGTCAGATGCCCCACAATATCACTTTGTTAAGCCAATGCACAAATATACAGTATGTCATTTGGAAACTCACTGAAGAGCAGCCAAATTAGACAAATTGATGGCACATCATCCACATGGAAAATATCTGTAATTTCAGGGTGACAAGTGAAAATTTAGATGCATCGAACATGAAGCTCTTCTGGCGATGTCCGAAGATCAATTTCCTATTATAAGTGTCAAACGCATGACATTGAAAGGCGGGCTTCTCATTTGAGAGCTTATTGATGTGAAATAGCACGCAGTCATTAGGTGAACTCTGCGATCACGCATCTCTAATTACTTGTTTAATTTAAAAGTTTAATTAAAGTTCTTTTTCTGTCCAAGTTAAAGACAAATGACTCTCAACAATAGTTACTTAGATGATATGGATCTACTCCGAACAATGACACCAAACAAGGACATTCACATTTATGTAGAAGTGATAACAACAGAATGTCCTCATGCCTCACCTGTATTGCTCATTACATTACAATTACCAACATTTTTGAGATAAACAGCCAAGGTCATCCAGTGTGAATACATTCTGTATCCAATATGACTGTCTTGTAGATGTATTGGAGTCATGTAAAATAACAAAACAACCCTAAAATCAAGGTGGGAAATACACTACTGTCTGCATGCATACACTCATTGAAGGAGCTTGTTTGATAAGAGGAAACCAGGTACATTTTTCTTCATCCGAAGGCTCCTTAGTGGTTTCCTCTCGGCGCGTTGGCATGGGCCGACCCCCAGAGGGAGGTTATTATCCTGGGTTGGTGGGCCTGAACCAGAGCTCCATCAGAGGATGCAGAAGAGGAGGTTCACTCAACCTTGATGGCAGATCCACCCCTCCCCCCTTCTTTCCTTTCAAAGGTGTCCCTGTGAGCCCTTAGGGATGCCATTCAGGGGTGCACACGTTCCCCTTCCCTGGATCTGTCAGCCACCTCAGTGCCACATTTACCTCATACAACCATTTAAACCAAGATCCTTGCCAATCAAGATGGCAGTGACACTAATTATTACTAACATTTTATTTAGTAGTCTATAACATATTTATAAAGGATTTGTAACAATGTTGTAACAATTGTAACAATTTGTAAACATGTTAGTATAGCATTTCTGTAAAAGAAAGTCAGATTCTCAAATCAATGTTTTTTTTATGATAATGGGTACAACCCAGTGAAAGCATTTTGTAGTATTTTGTATTTTCTTACAGACAAAAGATTCTTTGCAAATGCAGTTTCCTTTAGAATATCCAAATTGGAACTTCGCCAGGGGGTGGTATGGAGGGATGAGAGGATGATTATTAGTGCTGAATCAGAATGCTATCACAGACTATATAAGTTGGGTAAATGCCATAGGATATTACTATGCAAAGTGAAAAGGTTTGTTGCATTTGCATAACTCTAGCCTGAACTTCTTTCAGAAATCCATTTAAAGCAGACCTACATGAACTTCCTAAAAGTTACTTAATAGCACGGCAATTAGCTTATGTAATATGTTCGACTCTAACCTCATAACTGGGGGGAAAAGGCAACATAATTAATTGTTCTCAGCAGGTCACAAACAACCAAATAGCATTGATTGCAATGCTAAGTGTTGCTGATTGACGGAAACAAGTGGTCCAAAATTAATTATTACAAAAACTAATTACAAGACAAATAAACAACCGATCACACATGGCGCCTCCAAACAAGGGGTCTGTTTTTAATTACAGGGGGGCGGGGCACACTGGTTATTTCACTTCTAGACTATTCCACATTCCCATCACTAGCATGGAAAAAATGCTGTTTTTTAGCACAGTTGTTTTGACACAGCGGTTCTTATCTGAGCTCAGCGACATGATTTTTGGAGCAGATATTGTAAAGCGTTCCCCTCCCTGATCGGTGTCTTCTTGCTCTGTGGATGTTGTGGATTTGCCGCGGCGACAGCGGACATCAGTTCTGCGGCAGGAAATCAGTTCTGCACGTGCGTCGCCGCCTTCAAGTGCCCCCGTAGACAAACACACGGGCCTGGCTCTTTGGCATGCGGCGCAGGGGTCCAAGAAGCACTTCTCATTCTTTTCACAACGGAACAACATCTCACACTTTTCTGCTTTATACCCCTGGATCGGATACGCAGGGGAATGTGTTTGTGTGTGTGTGTGTTTGTATGTTTGTTTGTTTGCGTGTGTGTGTGCGTGTGCACACATGTGTGTGTCTGTATGTGTGTTAGATTGCATTATATGCTATCACTGGTGTTGTGCCTCACTATCTGCTTGTAAATTCGAGACAGCAAAAACATTACAATTCATGTAGATCTCTCCTGTGTCGGGGATCATTACTAAGTGTTCGGCTGCTGCAACAGAGCCTCGTTCACATCTCTAGAGAAAGGACACAGACAGAATAAATAGTGGCTATATATTTAAGTCTAGTGGCCTTGATATCCACTCTCTCTTCATCCCTCTCTTCCCCTCTCCATCTCCATCTGTATTCCCTCTCTCTTTCCATCTGCTAGTCTAACATCCTGAATTTCCCCTTTGGGAATCAATAAAGTCTATCTCACCTCTGTGATACTATTCCTATATATGAATGTCATGTATGTGAAACAGGTTTATTTCACTGTCCATGTTGATTGTGTTATGCAACTGTGTGGATGTTTGGTTCCCACTTTTAGCTTCATTGCATACGTTCTGTAGATATCATCTCAATTTAAGCAAACAAATCTGTGTTTTTTTCATTATGTCAGCAGTGTTAATGGTCTTTTCATGATGTGCTAGATGCTTCCACAAAAAACAGTGCTCTACCACTGGTGTATTTTCTCAGTTTTCTTAATCTTCCGGCATTTTCAGTGAAAGACCGATAGTCTCTAAATGTGTCTTACTTTACGCAGTCTGAAACCAGGAGTTAAAAAGATCAACTTCTTCAACTTCTCATTAAAAAGCTATTTCTACCATGCAGACTACCAGTATATCGTATATCTATATGGCATGGGCTGCTGTGCAAACAAGTAACTTTACTCTGCAAGGAGAGAGTCATTCTGGTAGCTGACATCAAGTAGCCAGTATAATGAATAGAAGCCTGGCACAGCTAAGAATACATATTTTCCCTCCTTCAATAGAGGTACATACTTAACCTCAGCTTAACCCAGGGAAGCAAAGGGCTGTGCAGGCTTGCAGTGTCAAAAATGAAAGATGTCAAGGAAGCCCACCCTGTTCCCCAAAGCCAAGGGCAGCGAGGTCTTCTCTGGTGCCAAATAAATAATGTACTCCAGCAGTTAAGTACTGGGAGTCATTATAGTCACTACCATATTGCCTCCACCCTGGCCTATCACCAAGTCGTCTTTTGCCCCCCCTAACACACACACACCACACACACATCTTGTTATCTCGGTCGCTATCTGAGGAATTCTGGAGGTGCCATTTGATTGAGTTAGCATCGGATCGGAGGACCAGGAAGATATGGAGGCAGATCACGTCACACTATCTTCAGATATAACCAATAACTGAATTGACTGACGAGGTTAAACGCTAGGACATCTCACAATGGTGGTGTGAGTGGGTGGGTGGGGAAGGAGGGGAAGTGCATCAGTGGCTTCAGAAACTGACTGCTACATTAGATTAGAATTAATGCTTTGAGGGAGAAAGGTTGGGTGAAGGTCGAAGACATAACACCGTACGTCAAGCCTTATGACATCCACCTCTGTAGCTATTACTACAAATAATGTGAACGGCAATAATGTTATCTGTATATTAGAATGGAATTCTGTAAAAAAAAAATATTCTCGCCATTGTTAAATTCCATCATTTACCTAAGCTCTGTGAGTTCTTGACACAAGCTGAGGTCTTGTTAAATCTGAAAAAAGAAAACCCATTGACCAAATAATAATTGATTTTCCTGTAAAAAAAAAAAAAAAAAAATCGGACTGACTGTTCAGCCTGGCACATGGTGAAGGGCCTTGGTAATGGCTTAAATCATGGCCAATGGCCAATGGCTGAACCTTAGATAGAGGTCCACGTGAATATTTCATTAGTTCAGATCTTGCTCTACATTTTTCATTAGCCCGATCGTCTTTATATATATCATACAGACATGATTGGGCACATCTTAGACTCCCACAGTATATAGTCTGCGCAAAAGAAAGAGCTAAGTAAGAGAACAAGAGGAATCTATACACATGTTTTCAGTTGCAGCAGAAGGGCACATGATATACGGTATGCCGCATAATGCAAAGACAACTAAGGGAGATTTATGAGCACTTTGTAACTGTAGAAAAAGAAACAAAATATATATGGAAGGCTGCAAGACATTTCAAATGAAAAAAATCAGAAGTCTCATGCACACAATCAAAGTTTGAAAGACTACAATTAATATATTTTTACACACAGACAAATTAATGTTTTGGAATGATAGGCTTATATGTTTTTGGGACAATAGATTTTTTGGAATTTTTGTGAAAAAACACGCTTCAACTTCAACATCACTTCAGTGTCCCCAATGGTTAATTCCTAGGTGCATGGTAAGAGTGCCATGGAACATCTTGCAACCGCAGAAGGAGGTTTGAAACGCTATTGCAAGCACATGGAACAAGCAATAAGTGGCCATGCCCCACAAGAGGACGCCTCCATGCTGCTCCACGCTGCACAATGGGAGGTTTGAAAGGCGGCCTTCTTCTTTCCTTTCACTTAAATAAGACCTCGGTAGTAGTTGCCTACGTTGTGAGACATGCCATGAAAGCCCCTCCATTGCTTCTCGACGAACACAATGTGTGCTTTCAAACAAAGTCCACCATAGAGAAGATGAGTGTGACGACCGATGAGGGTGTGTGCATGTGTGTGTTTATGTGTGTCTTTGTGTGTGTGTGTGTCTTTGTGCTTTCCAGGCGGAGGAGGAGGAGGTTGTGAGGCATCAGAAATAGCCCTGGCTCCTTTTTCCCGGGGCCGTCGTTATGAGAGAGGCCTGTAAAGGGGCGATCTTTCTTCGCCACTAACAAGGCTACTTTACATGGGGGGGCCAGTAAGAGCCAGGGGCCGGTAATGATGCCGCTGAGTGTCACCCCGAGACCTGTGAGCTAATGAAGGCAGGGCTCCTTGTGATCTACCAGCACTAATGTGGACGCCGCTGAGGTCCTCTCTAAACACACACACACACACACACACACACACAAACACACACCTACACATCAACATACTCATGTACACATACATACAATCACACACACACACACACACACACATCAACATACTTATGTACACATACATACAATCACACACACATGCACACATGGACCCATATGCACCCATCCCCTCACACATATACTCGCAAATAAGGACAGACAAACATACACACTTGCACACAAACATGTACACAAGCCAGGGCATAAATAAGTGACTCAACCTCCACTCGAATCACAACAACCCTCTTGAAGTGGGAGGCCTGTCTCCTCGAGAGGGAGAGCATGCGTCATTGTTGGTCTGTACCAGGAAGCAGAGAGAAAGGAAAAAGGTACCAGAGAGTAACTGAGCAACACCCCAACAAATGGTCTCAAATTTTATGACCCACAGTGCAGACTGGACCACACCATCACTGGTCACACAGTTTGAGCCATCCGTAGTGAATTACACGGCCATTTTGATGGCGCAGTAAATTCTTGAGATTGGATGGATTTAGGGGCTGCCACTTCCTCTTTATGTCTGTGACAGAGTGAGAAAAGAGAGTGTTTGGCACACTGGCACATCCTCCAAAGGCACATGAGGAGAAAGATCTGAGAGAGCCTCTGTATGCAGAATTGTTCATCTGCCAGATCAAAGCATTGTATTCACATGGATCAAGACCGCATTGCATACGTATGCAAGTGAGATCACAATCTGTGTGTCAGCTAAACATACTGTACATACATTGACACATCCATATAGTGAGTATAAATTTGGTTATAGATTACCACAAGAGTCACATCATTGAAGTCGTAAGGATTCTTTTTAGGGAAAACCAATGGCTTTGATTCAACCTTGTTAAAGGAGAATTCCGGTGTGATATTGACCTAAAGTGTATTGAAACATGATACCGAGTGTGAACGTATGTCTCATAGCCCATCTCGGCTTGTCCCCTGCACTACAAATCTGGCGCTAGTTAGCCGATGCTACCAACAGCTTTTTCAATAGTGGTGCTTCGGCATCGGACTAGAGATGGGGTATGAGACATACGTTCACACTCGGTATCATGTTTCAATACACTTTAGGTCAATATCACACCGGAATTCTCCTTTAATGTTAATAAGATTTGATCCACTATGAATTTGAAAAAAATTGTGAAGTTCAACAGAAATTCATGGTAAAGTAATGGTATACTTCCAGTTTATTTTGTTTACTTTGTATATTGGCTTTACCATGTCAATGACACAACTCCCATGGCAATCTATACGAGATGAGCTTTGATGCCTTTGTATGTTGTATTCTTTAGTATAATGAGACAGAGAAAAAAAAACAAAGTTCTCTCCATTGTGTGCCTGTCAAATCAGCGAACACAAGTTCAGAGAGAAGAAAGTCATATGTCATCTCTCTCTCTCTCTCTCTCTCTTCCGTGACTGATTACCAACAGATCAGGAAACAACTGACATGCCACCTGACCTGCTTGACCATGCAGATTGATGGAGATGAACAATACACTTGGTGTATTTGCCGTGGCTCCCTGCGCCTCTCCAACTGTGACGGAGACGGACGCTGAGCCCAAGTCCCGAATTAGCTGCGCGTCAATCATCCGCCTTATCGCTGTCCTGTTTGTTTTTCCCTCTCCCCTTCTCTCCTGGGTCACTATTTACCAGTGGCCTGTGATAGATTTCCGAGGCAAGCACACCTTTCCGGGCCCTGGCGGACTTCCCTTCGCTCCCCCTTATCTTTCTGTCATCCGGGACGGGGGATGGCAGTGGCTTTGGATGAGATAGGGCTCCCACGTTTTAAAGATCTATTACTTTCCTCCCTCTGCCCCTGTTGCGGCAATGTGCCAGTTAACTGCCATCGCCATTATTAGCGAGCATTGAGCGAGCAAACAAACAACGTTAACACATATTTTGGGATGCCATTTTCGGGAGACGAGGGACTCACGTTGCTCAGTTTATTGCCTGGTACAAGCAAAATGAAGGGTGTTAGTGACACTCCATGGTAATCAGCAGTCTTGAATGTCAGCTCTCCCAGTCCTCATCAAAGAGGCACGTGGATCGCTAATCACATGGCTGTTTTAACCCTGCTTGGCCTGTGCAAATGTGTGCGTTTGGCAACAACATTAAGACAGCGAAAGGGCAAAGCGGACCTCATGACAAATACATGAGAGCGGAGTGGCTGGTCAATGGAAGCTAATAGCCTTGAGATGAGCTAATGGCTCCATATTTTAGGGTGGTGGTGAGGTAGTACGGTGGAGGGCATATTCCAATCTATGTAATTGTTAATCTACGATCATAACCGCATATTAATAATTGAGAGGACGCACATTACGGATTGCGATTCCACAACCTCGGGGAGAGGAACGCTTGCATGTTTGTCGACTATGAGACCCTCTTAGTTCCCATGGTGATCGCCCAAACACATTAAAGCTGCAACTGTGGAACATAGGAGAGCTAGGCAATAAGATCCTTGAGCCACGCGCAAGGAGAATTATATTTATTCCATTCCGTTTATTTATTTATTTCGATCAATCAATCTGCCCTCAAGAAAAACAGTTTCCCAGCACTGCAAACAGTGTGTTTATATCGATGGAGGTGGATTATTCAGGGAGCAATAATATCTCAAGGTAGATGCGGAAATGAAAAGGGAAGGAAAAAATAAATATGATCAAAAAACAATAACACTCCGGTCTGATGAAGTCAGAGAGAGCATCTGAGAAATGAAAACAGACAGATTTGTGTAGAGTGATAACTCTGACAGGTCAACAAATTAATAACATACAATATACCGATGTATCAATAATGCTTTGCAAAAATGCTTTGCTTAACTCTTTGCCAGCCACAGCGGCAGGCTTCGAAAGAATAGCACAGAAGGCTCCAAAGAATGAGAACATTTGCACTGGTCTGTAACAATAGGCTCTTCATAGAGTCCCGAAGTGTGACGTAGCGTTTCCATGACAGCAGAATCACTGGATCTAAACAAACTTCGAAGTGGCATAAATAGCATTGAATTTAGACATGTGGCATCATTTCTAGCTAATAAAAATAAATATATCCATTTAAACGTGTTTTTACCTGCTAGGCAGCAGCTTAGCCACATAACACGGATTCCCGGCAGGTATAATAGAGAGAAACAAAATTCAGTGGATATTTCACGCCTTCTCAAAGACTGGCTGTTAAGACGCGTTTTTGCCAAAAAATAAAGAAACACGTCCGTGAATTTAAGGATTTTAACCACATGCTGTGAAGTTACATGCAGGTCTCTTTAATGGAGGAAACCCTAAATAAAACTCTGTAGTCACGAATTTGATCGTGTTGGTATGAATATATGTTGTAGTATGGTGATTCCTACAGTGTAAAAAAAAAAATATACTAACGCCTTAGAAACGTTAAAAATTATTGAAATAGATTAAGAAAGCCACCGCTATATATATTTCAATGGTTGGATTAATTTGTTTAGATCCAGTGAAATTGCTGCCTTGGCAACGCTTACGCCATGGCTTCGGGACTCAATTACTATGTATTTGCATGCATATGCATATATATATATATATATATATATATATATATATATATATATATACATGATATATATACATATATACACACACACACACACACACACACACACACACACATATATATATTTATATATATATATATATATATATATATTTTTACACATACACACACTTTTTGGATTAGGGAAATTTGGTCCCTGAATTAACCCAATCGTGAAACTCACAAACAGCACACAGTGAACACACAGTGAGGTGAAGCACACACTAATCCCGGGCGAAAGTGAGCTGCCTGCTACAATGGCGGTGCTCGGGAGCAGTGAGGGGTTAGGTGCCTTGCTCAAGGGCACTTCAGCCGTGGCCCACTGGTCGGGGCTCGAACCAGCAACCCGACAAGGTTACAAGTCCAGAGTGCTAACCAGTGGGCCACGGCTGTCACGCCGGTCTCCCGGTTTGGGTTGCCCGTGACCAGGCAAAACATTTCACAATATGCAGGGAATGTGGTGGGCAGATGAATGACTCCAAAACAAAGGATTATACTCTTACTTATCTTTTATTAAACAATTTATGTTACAGTCAGGAATAATAGTAAAACATCCATTTGGCATATACTTCATCTCAGCAGTCCAGCAGTCACAGAATTAACCTAAAACAGTCTTGTCCAATAAAAGTCCAAGTGATCCGTACCGCCACCAGTCATAGCATTACGCTCCTACTGGCCACTGCACTCAGAACAGAGGAAATGCGAGGTCGCAGGCGACAGACCAACATCCAAACAGCAACAGTGGGCCTAGCAGTAGCAGCGGGCAGGGCAGGCAAGCAGAGCGAGCAGGAGTACCACCCCCCAGCAGAAGCAACAGCACAAAACGATAGCAGTCAGGCAGGCAGACGAGGCATGCAGAGAGGGCAGGGGTAGCCTACCGGATTCTCGTCCTCCTTCAGGGAGCCTCCAACCGCCAGTCATTAGGCTGGGCACAGACGAAGTCTGTTACCCGGAAACGTGATGAGCGCTCGACCATCTGGTTCAACAGCCGGGGACCCTGATCACGGCCTCTCGTCCGTGGCCTACCGGGCGTAGACAAATTCTCGCACCCAGTCTAGTGATCAACCGGGGGTCCCTGCCGCCCAGCACGAGCCCTAGGCCGCGGCGTCCCTTTGTGTCCTCTGCTCTCTTGGCGTCTCGTGTCCCCGGCCCCTGCAGCTGTGTGCATTCCTGGTCTCGGGATAAGTAGAAAACATTCCCCCACATACACCTGTTCCTAATCTTAGTCTAATCAGCCAACTCTCTGAATTGACCAAAAGTTAATGGGTCTATTATCAGACATTGGGAACACCAGGGAGGTGTGACACACAAAAACACACGTGAATTAGGCTATATGACACAGCACACAAAAGCACACAAGATCAAATAATAAAATACATCAAAATATTCACACCTGTGACATATTCTATAGCTGTCTATTGTTTTAAGCCAAGAAAGACTTGAATATACTATACTAAAATTGTTTTTTGGTAGATGTTAGGTAGATTGATTCCTGACTCACTGTGGAGAATTAGAAATGGAAAGAAGGAGTGAGTGATGAAAAGAAAGGGAGGGAGGAGCGGGTGGGGCTAGAGAGTTGTTGCTGAAGTCATGCGGGCATGTCCTTGGGATCATCCCCAGCGAGGGCGTCTAATGTTGTGCATCATCAAGGCACTTTCTGACGAGCGGTTTCCCCCCTCCGCTCACGCTAGAGCACACCACACCACAGCGCAGCACATCGCATCGCAGCACATCGCATCGCAACGCACACTACACCACACCACACACCCTCCCCCGGAGGAACTGCCATTTAATTCCCCTTAACCGCTCCGGCACCGCTGCAAAGCAGATACGCCACTCTCGAAGGACCAGAGCTTACACACACACACACACACACACACACACAAACACATACACACATACTCCCACACAAACACACATTTCAAGAATGCACACATACACATATTAGCCGCATATATCCATATAAATACTCATTAACACATACATGTTTGCACACAGCTTCTACAGTATGCACATAGAGATTTTCCTCGAGCTCACAGACATGCAAACACACACATACACACACACAACTGTATGTCAGTGCACAAGCCTTTGCCTCACCTGCAGCTGGAGCCCACACAGTAAGTGCACAATAGAAACAACATACCCTTACGTACACAACATACACAATGACAGAACGCATAAGGGCGAGAGAGATCAACATAGGCCAAGAGAAGAGGAGATCATTTTGAGCAGAGACAGCACCTGAACCCCCCAGCCTCATCCCTGGACACAGCCTCACTCTTATCCCTGGACACAGCCTCATCCCTGGACACAGCCTCAGCCTCATCCCTGGACACAGGCTCACTCTTATCCCTGGATACAGCCTCATCCCTGGACATAAGCTCATCCCTGAACACAGCCTCATCCCTGGACACAGCCTCAGCCTCATCCCTGGACACAGCCTCATCCCTGGACATAGCCTCACTCTTATCCCTGGACACAGCCTCACTCTTATCCCTGGACACAGCCTCACTCTGGACACAGCCTCACTCTTATCCCTGGACACAGCCTCACTCTTTGCAGTATTGCTTAATGTTTCTTATCCCTGGACACAGCCTATTCCCTGGACACAGCCTCACTCTTATCCCTGGACACAGCCTCATCACTGGACACAGCCTCAGCCTCATCCCTGGACACAGTCTCACACATGACCTAAGAGGGCAGCGAAGAAAAGGAGAGGACTGCAGAGGAAGCAAGCATGTTATTACGGAGAAAGAGATTATGCAGACAAAACCAGATGAAGGAAGAAGCAATGAGTAAGTGAATGAGTGACAGAGAGGAAGGAAAGAAAGACAGAGAGAGAAGGAAGGAAAGAAAGAGATTAGAGGCTGTGAGATGGAGACTGATAGAGAGGGCCTTCTTTTACAGAGTGAACACAGCATGAATATTTATTCACTTCCCCCACAATACAGGCACCACTTATTGCGGCTAATGGCTCGGACATACGGCAATGGCTGAGCTTCGCTATTGAAGAGAGAGAGAGAGAGAGAGATGGAAAAAAGAGGTGAGGAGGGAGGGGGAGGGGGAGAGAGAGGGTTTGTGCAGATTTGCAGGATTGCTTAATGTTTCGCTTAATGTTTCAGGCCAATCATCCATTTCCCTCCTCTCCTCCGCTGACAGTGTATAGGGGGCCCTTTTGCTTATGTGCCTTTCCCTCCAGCGAAATGTACCAGTGAATTAAGAGAACAAGTGTGACTGCCGCGCATGCTGATGTCGAACAATGCAGCTGATCAATTTTAATCAGCAGAAATGTCAGCGTGAGTGAGGCTAGCTGTGTAATGCGCTAGCATTTCACAAGACAAATACAGCAGCAACCGCCACCTGAAGGATTAGCATGGGCAAAGTACGCACATGCATGCACTTGCAAAATCAGGAAGGCGTGTATACACTCAGTCACACTCACTCACACACACACACACACAAAAACACACACAGCCTACATACATGCTCATTATATGTGGATAAAGTGTGGTGCTATTAAGCTGATAATCACCCTCTATTAGCATTTCGCTTTGTCAAAGCACTTTCTTGAAGAAAAAGCAAGCAATCGATACGTGACTGCACTGTATGCATGGTTTTACGCCGTTCTATTGATTGCACTTAAGACTTATGGGAGAACGCGAGGCATTTTGGGTTCCAGAGAAGCTAGTTAAACTGGTTTGCATTTGTTTCCCTGAAGCCAACAACAACAAAAAAAATGCCACTTCACCAAGTAATAAAGCAATGTGCCGGGTTTCTATACAGTATGTTGTTTGATTTACTGGTGCATTTTCTGTACTTTGTTGTGTTGCTCTCAGGAAGCATCCCACAGGTCACAGAGGAGAACCATCCTATGAATATCTTGAACATATATCCATGCCTGAAAATAGTACTGTACATACCAGTGTCGTCCTGCCATGTCAACAATGTGTTCTTTCTTGCCTGTCCATGTTGACCATCAGGCCATCTACTTTAAAGTTGGGCCCTCTGCAGACTATTTCTGTCAGCGCTCTCATACGCCACAAACTCCTCCCTCCTCGCCTTCTCCATCCATTCTGCCTGAGAGTGCACTCCTCTTACACTATTCCTCTCCCACAACCCAGGCCACTCAGAGAGGGCAACAGAGAGAAAGAAAACCCTGAGCACTGAGGGTCCTTCAGAGTTAAGCCTGGCCAAGCAGCTGGAGGCCAGCTCAGTGTGTGTGTGTGTATGTTTGGGTTGGTATTTGCATATGCACACAACACGTGTGTGTGTGTGTGTGTGTGTCTGTGTGTGCAGTGACAAATAGAGAGAGAGAGGAAATTCAAAAGACAGAACTGTAAGAACAAATGACAAAGTATTACCCATGCCAAATGACCCTGCATTTCCATATGAGTAAGAGAGAAATAGACAGAGAGAGAGAGATATTGATTGACCATTAAAAAGTGAGACAAGATGGTCTTGCTCTAGTACCCAGGAATGTAGTCTGAGTCTGAAAAGACTCATTATCCAGTATGGAATACTTTGTAGTTCCATGAAGAATCTGCTCAGTGAAAATTGATTTAACATTTATGAAGCACCCTGAAAACTTTAGATGTACTCAGCAGTAAGAAAAATGAGCATACCTATACTTATAAATGATTAACCTTTAAATCAAATGTTTACAACAATATTGAAATATTCTGATAAATATTAAGACTGTATGCTTAAATGTATGCTCAAAGTGTCTGTTATCCATCCCTTTATATAAAGACATCTAACCAAACGGGAGTATTACATTGTTAAGGCATTTAGGTCATAGAGAATTCACAGGGAATTGGCCTGGTTTGGTGCCCTTTGTTAATTTAATTTAGCTTTGCTTTATACACCCTCCGCCTGGAACTCCTCCAAGTTCTGTTGAACTTGTACTCGGCTTCTGGTGAAAATCTGGCAAGGTCCCAGTCTTTACCCTGTGGAGCTACCGCAACACTAAGGCCTGCTTTAAATAGCCAGCAATAGCCTAAATGGACTTTCAAACTACAGTATTTCACTCACTTTATGTGTGTTACTCTGTGTGTGTGTGTGTGTGTGTGTGTGTGTGTGTGTGTGTGTGTGTGTGTGTGTTGTGTGTGTGTGTGTGCGTGTGCATGTTTGTGTGTGTGTTTACGTGTCTGTGTGTGAATGTGCCAGTATTTGTATGTGTGTGTGTGTGTGTGTGTGACCCATCTGGCACATTGTTTGGTGGCGTGTTTTGATGGGATCCTTCTCTCTTTCTCTCTCTCTCTCTCTCTCTCTTTCTCTCTCTCAGGTGTGTCGCGCCTCTCCCTTCACAGGTGTAGATCCTCTCATATGCTTTATGCTGTGTAGCTGCTGTTGCAGTTGCAGCCGTAAGCTCTCCTATCCCTCCTCCCCTCCTCTCCTCTCCTCTCTCCTCCCTCTCCTCTCCCCCCCTCCTCTCCTCTCCCCCCCTCCTCTCCCTCCCTCCTCCCTCTCCTCTCCTCTTCCCTCCTCTCCTCTCCTCTCCTCTCCTCCCTCTCCTCTCCTCTTCCCTCCCCTCCTCTCCTCTCCTGTGCTGGCATGTGTGGTGGCAGTTACAGGGACGAGCAAGGGAGAGAGCCACCGTAATGAGGGAAGGGGTGGAGTGTGATGGGGGTGTCACAACATCAGCCAAATAAAACAACAAGAGAGAGAGACAGAGAGAGAGAGAGAGATTGCTCTTCATCAGATCTGTGCATCGACAATCATCTACTTTTGTTGAATGCTCATCTCTCTATCTTTTTGTCTATCTATCTGTCTGTCTGTCTGTCTCTGTCTATTATCTATTTATCGATCTGTGCAGGAATTTGAATTGATCATCTCCTACCTTCTTCCTCCCAGACCCCCCAACATGTAAAGGAGTAAAAGCAGTCATACAGAAATAAATATTAGGCTCCAGTCGTCAGTTCACCGTGTACAATCAATGAGGACTTTGTTCCATTCCGTCTCAAAGATCCTCCACAGCTATCTGGAGGCCTCTCTCTCTCTCTCTTTCTCTCTCTCTCGGTGTCTCTTCCTCAACTCTTATGTAAAAGGATGACTTTGCTTAAAATAGCCACAGCTCACAGACAAAGCTATTTGCGCACCTTATTTCCGAGGAGGGGAGAAAGAGGAGGGATTCTCCAACTTCTCATGCCACGGCTCCTCACATCTGGATGAAGGAGCAGAGCGGAGCGGAGCAGAGGCCCTGGCAGGAAATGTAATGGAGGAGCAGCGGGGGGATGGGGGTTCTGCTGGGGTAAGAGTAAGATGGAGTCCTCTAATGGGAAAGTGTCAGGGGACATAATAAGATGGGATGATAAGGGTATGATGGGTCAGGAGGTGTCACGGGGCCTCTCATAAATGCTCTATAGGATTTTAGAGTCTTGACAAATATGTGAGCTCTGCCACAAGAAAGATGTATTACACAAATAGTGTTTATTCTGATTAACAAATTAGAATTATCTATCTATCTATCTATCTATCTCTCTATCTATCTATTAAGAGAGAGATTTTATGATAACTTATAAATTATAGAATACACAGTAAAACAAAATCCATGACATTTCATATCAGAAAAATGTAGCTCCCTTAATTCATTCTAAATAGAGCTGAAGACTCGCCAAAAAAAGGGGCTGGGGGTCTTTATTTCATTTAATCTTTTTTTTTTTCCTCTGGATTTTAATATACGCATGTAAATGACACCTTTGTTCCACTGGGCTCTGGAAGCCAGTCTTCTGTAAAGAACATGTAGATTTTTCTTTGGCACTTTTGATTTACGAACCTCTGAGGACTCTTCCCTTTCCCCCTTTCGTCTCCTCCTCTCTTCCCTCAGATGATTAAGCTTCTCTTTTTTGCCTTTCTGATCTCTCTTTTTCCCCCCCGCTCATCGCATGTCAGCGTGTCTCAAGTTTGGAAAACTTTCTCTCTCTCTCTCTCTCTTTCTCTTTCTCTCTTCCCTCTCTCTCTTTTTCTCTTAATGCCAATCAGGAGGAACATGTACCCTGCTGACAGACTCTAGCATGCTTGTCACTCATATCTCAAGCAAGGTGTCTCTGTGTGTGTGTGTGCGCGCGCGCGCTTGTGTGTGTGTGTGTGTGTGTGTGTGTGTGTGTGTGTGTGTGTGTGTGTGTGTGTGTGTGTGGTGGTGTGTGTGTTTGTGTGTGTGTGTGGTGGTGTGTGTGTGTGTGGTGTGTGTGTTGCTCAGTGACAAATTCAATTGGGGTGTGAGGCACAGACTGTGAGGGTGAGGAGTGTTTGCAGAGAGTACTGGAGAGAAACATAGAGTGTGGGGACCAAGAGCTGGGTAAGCATGTCCTTGTGTGTGTGAGAGTGTCAAAGTGCCTGCGTGTCTTTCTTCTGTCTGTCTATATGTGAGTGTGTGTGTGTATGTGTGTGTGTGCATAGGCTGCTTTACGCACGTGTGTGTGTGTGTGTGTGTGTGTGTGTGTGTGTGTGCGTGCGTGTGTGTGTGTGTGTGTTTGAGGCAGACGTTCGGTTGTGCTCCGAGAGCCATCTTCAGGGAGTCTGGGGCCAAGTGTCGAGTGTAGGGTAGGGTAGGGTGGTGTGGATGGGTGGAGGAGGTGCTCTATGAAGCAGAGGAGGGGAGGCAGACGCTATCAGTCCACTCAGCCCTGTGCAGGTTTACAGGACTGCCAGCTCCCACGGTGTGGAGGCGGTGGGGGACGGAGAGATGGACAGGGCTGGCCGGGTGAGGGATGGAGTCTGGAACGTTCCCCGTGCCCCTCGGATGAGTAATGGGGGACCCCGTTCTCCGAACGCTGCCTCCTGCTGGATCCCAGCCAGAGTCACACCGGGCCTGCGTCCACTCAGGAGACAAACAGCTGCTAGACGCCCCCTCTTTCTCTCCCTCTCTCATCTTTCTTCTCTCTTTCTCTCTCCCTCTCTCATCTTTCTTCTCTACCCCTTTCTTTCTGCGCCTCTCTTTCTCGGTTTCTCACTCTCTGTTGTTCTTGCTCTCTCACTCTGTTCTTTCCCTCCTGCTCTGTCTCTCTTCTCCTCTGCTTTTGGTTCAAGTCCTGTTTTGTTACTTTTAAGTTCCTTTGTCACTCAATAGGCTAGTTGCTGAAAGGTTTTCAAGGTTCAAAGTTTTCAAAGTTTTGTGAATTTGGTGTTGTTAAAATTAAAATTCTCTCTCTCTCTCTGTAGGTGTGTGAGTGCTGTAGGTGGAAGATTCAGTCTTATTCATGAGAGAGCAGGTGTGTGGGGATGGTTTAGTGGAAAGAGGCAGGTGGGCAGATGCACTACAAGCTTCTCACCTTGAAGGGGGAAATGACAAAGGTGAGCTCTCTTGCAATGGGAATGTCTTTCACAGACTGTGACATCATTTGAGTGACAGATTTTTGTGCTTATGCCAGCAGGATTTCAACCTTAGTTGAAGCAATCATTATGCAAAGATTTGTTTTCATATTTCTCAGCTCAAGGGATCCTTCAAAATAGTGTATGATAAGCTCAGCAGATAACGAAACTGGGAGAGAGTTCTATTCTATGCAAGCTTTCTGGATTAGATCATAGTTGTGACTTTTTTTGTAAAGAAAGGAAAGCAAAGCATTTTTAGATAATTGTTGTGGTTAGGGTTAGTGTAAAATCACTAAAGGTCACTGAGCACGTATAGTGTGACTACTTCAAATGTGAGAGTACAGCCACCTAAACAAAGCTGAATATCACCCCTATGATCTCCTTCAGTTCTTTATGCGTTCCTGAATAAAAATGATCCTGTTTTTTAGCTGTTTTTTTACGCTAGAACAAAGAGTTCTCCCTTAGAGTGATGGAATCTGAAACTACAACACATGAAATATACTGAGCAAACCTAATAAGTTGCTGTACAACCTCTGCCCAACCCCACTGTAATAAGAAAAGTCAATGTTCTATGAACTTAAGAAGTTCACACAACACCAATGTAAATATTTGAGTCAAAGCACCATAATACCATCACTGATGCTGTCTGTGAAATCATAGGGCTATGCCTCTTGAAGCAGATCTCCCAATCCATGCATTACATTGCATAGGCCCTACAATGCATATCCGAGGACACGGTTGAAATAACACAGTTGAGTTCGTGTACCACATATTTTGAGGTCCATTATGAAGACAAGATATCATGAACTAGATGTACCGCATAGCGGTACAAAATATGACCGCCGCTCAGTCCTGTACATCCGTTCCGCGAAAATAAATCACACTTCAATTTGTCTCCATATTTTACTCCATCCCCCACTCTTGAAACTTTTGTGTATGCTTGTTTGGCATGCCTGAGTGTGTGTGTGTGGCTGCACAGAAAGTAGCCTACTGGTGCTGAAAAGGTGAATAGATTGTAGAATAGCCAAAGAAGATGTAGCATTGTTATAAAACCTTTAAAATCTCTAAACAATCACAAGTAGGCCAGTTCATCACAGTTCATCCATTGCAACTGGATTGATGGAAGGTCACTTACACCTTACACCTACATTGTATTTGGGAAAAGCAAAAGGTATCAGCATAATGTTATTTATTTATTTATTTATTTATTTATTTTAATGTATTTTTAAACAAAACATCTCTGTCAGTTCCATGCCGTTTTCAACAGCTATCAAAAACAAAGGTCATTTTGGATGGATGGATTTTTTTGTGAATGTTTCTTCTTCTACATAAGATTTTAGTCATCTTTAGTTCATGTAATACTTTATTGTCAATGCACAAATTAAGTAACAGTAGTCTGAAACGTTATTGTTAATGCACAAATTAAGTAACAGTAGCCTAGTCTGAAACAAAATGCTGTTTTACATCTAACCAGTGGTGCAAATAACTGACATGTCCAAATGGGCCTTGATGAAATGCGTCGCTAGACTGTTCATACACATTTTAACGGGCCAAAGTTGAAGAGCTTTTGTCCGTTATTGTTAGTGCAAATATAGGCTGATTCATGTTCCCTTGCATTGTTTAACTGAGGTCCATGGCTAGTCTGGCTTTCATCAGACCAAGCTCAATCTTTTAAGAAATCAAAAAATAAATAGCGGGCAGATCAGGCTGGGTTCACCGATATTGTTTAATTTTCCGATTGAGATATACACGCTCTGGCTATTCTAAATGCAAAAATGCATCAGGGAGTTATGACAAAACGGTAACTAACAAACTAGATCCTATTAGAAAGCTGTTAGCTTCCCTAAACTACAGGTAGGATTATAAGGTAGGTTGGCTATTTACAACATAAATTGTCAATAGGCTATGCTGGCGACACAAATAAAATCTCCTTTGGAAACCAATGGTTTACGCCTTACAGTATCAAGCGGACTTAAACTGTCATATCGTGGCGAAAAGTTGTAATAACATTCACGCAGCTCCATGAGTCAAGGAAAGCGCGAATGAAGTAGCCACTTCTAAATGGGACCCACTACACAGTAGCTTAAGGTGTTTTGCTAAAGCAGCCATAATGAAATGAAGGTGTCATTGTTTGGATACTTCACACACATGTGCTTTTAATTTCACAGACTACAACTACCAAGCTGTAATCAAAGCACATCGATTCCCCTCTCACACCCTGCACGCACTTAAAACAAAATAAACAGGCGTCTCAGTCTCACGCATGTATAGGCAAAACTGTATCAGACCGGTGTAACGTTGGTAAATCTTCCATTGCACAGAATGATTTTGTAGCACGTGCAATAAATGACAGTCGAAAGATACAAACAGTGCTGCTATACATTTGCTTGGTATAACCGCATTTATAGTTTTCTACAAATGCAATAAATCAAATGCCTCCATCACTCAACCAACGCTAACGGTAACATTACCTAGGTCCTTATTGATATTACAAGATTAAGCGTGCCTGCAGTAAAACCAAGCATGTCCGATAAACATCCTCAGATTTATTTCGGCTTCAAGAAGAAATGGGAATTACACTTCATGTGAACATCGTCCTATCCTTATTAGATGTTAAGCTGCGGTAAATTACAGTCCTTGTATGAAGCGTCCATTGTTTTTCCAACCCACTTTTAACTTCCAACAAAATTACGCCTCACTGCAACGATCGCCATCTAGTGGACAAGCGACTACTTCTCGCCAATACTGAAAATGCAGCCATGATGATGATGATGAATATTTATTTTGGCTTTCTTTTAATCCTACTGAATTTGTAATTATGTATCGGGCCGTTCTAATACCGATAGTATGTGGGTGCCTGTGTGTGTGCATGTGTATATGTGTGCACCGCCATTTACAGGCCAATAAGTGTACAGTCACTAAATGTACACATAACCTAATTTTTAGGAACCCCCATGGATGAAATTCTACAAAACTTGGCATACCCGAGGAGAATGCCAGGTCAATCATACACATAAAATTTAGTGCAGTTCTGAACATCTTAACTGAAGATAGGGGCGATTAAAGCAGAATAATATTGCATTTTCATTTTTACCGGGTGGGGGTGCAAATCACAAATGAGTGATTATGAGCCAGGTTGATGTGGGCCCTTGAGACCAACATACCATAAAAGATTCTTCATCCTCAGTGCCACGGTTCAGGTAGTTATTTAGGAAAAACTGGGGTTTTTTTTTTCAGGGGCCCAGCACACGGGGGTTGGTGGTGGTCCCCGGGGCCGTAAAAAGTCTAGTGGGGCTACATAAATTTCATGTTCCGGTGGTTGTGTCCGGGTATCAATGACCAAAAATTGTAGATGACGGGAAAAATTCTTGAATTGTGTGCATGTGTGCGTGTACAAATTTATGTTTATGTGTGTGGGTGTGTGTGTTGTGTGTATGTGCATGCTTGTGTGTTTTGCCTGCGTATGTGTGTTTGTGCATGTGCATGCATGCGTACATATGTCTACTGTGTGAGTATGTGTCATACGTATGATTACTGTAAATGTATGTGTGTGTGTGTGTATCTGTTTATGCACATGTGTGCACATGGAATGGGTTAACATGACCCTGGAGGCAAACATACGGAAAAAATTGGTCATCCTAGGCCCTACAGTTCTCAAGATATTCACAGAGAACTGTGTCTGCCCTACCCTCCTTTTGGGGTCCAGTCCAGCGGGGGCTACAGATCAAAAACGAAGAATGACGGTTCCATGCTATCCATGTGGGGGTACATGCCCACCAAGTTTTGTGTACCCGGTCTTTCAGTGTCCGGGAATCCTTGTTGGTGTATGCGTCACTAAATGTACACATAAATTATTTTATTGTAAGGCCCCCCATGAACGAAAGTACACAAAACTTGGCATGCATTCGGAGGGTGTCATAATGATCCTACACTTTTAATTTCGTGCAGTTTTGACCTTGTCAGCCAGAGATATTGTGATGAAAACACCTAATTTTTGCTTTTAATTTTTGAACTAGGTGGCGCTATACATGAAATAAGTGGTAATGGGATGGGTTGACATGCCCCTTAAGACCAACATACATAAAAAAGGTGGACCTCCTAGGCCCTACGGTTATCGAGATATTCACAGAAAACTGTCTCCGGCCACCTACAGGCCAGTTGGTGTATAGTAACATAAATTAATTTATTGTGTGGCCCCCATGAACGGAATTCCACAAAACTTGGCGTGCACACAGAGGGTGTCATAATGATCCTACACTTCCAATTTTGTGCAGTTTGACTATGTTAGGTCACAGATACCTTAAATTACAACACCTCATTTTTACTTTTTGTGTTTAACTAGGTGGCGCTATACATGAAATGAGTGGTTATGGAATGGGTTGACATGGCCCCTTGAGATCAACATACAAAAAAAAAATGGGCCTCCTAAACCCTACGGTTTTCGAGATATTCACAGAAAACTGTGTCTGCCCTACCCTCCTTTTGGGGGTCCAGTCCAGCGGGGGGGCTACAGATCAAAACGAAAAACGATGGTTCCATGCTATCCATGTGGGGTTACATGCCCACCAAGTTTTGTGTACCCCGGTCTTTCAGTGTCCCGGGAATCATTGACGGAAATTTGGGCATGCGAAAAAAAATAAAAAAAAATAAAAAAAAAATCTGAATAAACCTATATGACCGCCGCTTCGCTGCGCGGCGGTCATAATAAGATATCATCAATACCATGAATTTATCTGAGGATGGTCTGCCATGGTAATAGACAGACTATTCTCCTGATGGTTCAGCATGACTGCCAAGGGCTCTCTCAATCTGGATGTGAGGTGAAGAGAGATGAGTTCAATTGTATTCATCCCATGACTAGCAAAGAAGCACTTATGACCATGTTCCCCTGCCCTGCTAAGTAAGCAGCAGTGTATGGCCATGCTTTTCTTCACAAAAACATTTTTAATTTCATGCCAGAGCTGCCAAAACATTCAGCCAATTTCCCCCCGATGCTAAATAGACGGCCTGAAATAGTTGTTCAAACATCCATGTATTCAAATGAATTAAGTGTCTTCATGTGTTGTGCCATGCAAATGATGGAGAATTAGTGTTAATTTTAGGTCCAGGCGAGGCGAGAGGAAATATGTTAGTCAACAACCTTTTTTTCATGACTAAGACGAGGCGATGACCGAGACAGCAGTAATGTCCTGAAACACTGACTAAGACTATCTTAAGATGCATTATTGTTGACGAAAAAAGGCTAGACTAAAATGTTTTGCATGAAATAAAAAAAAACTAAGATAAAATCTCTCTTCATTTTCGTCTACAAAATGAGAAGACAGAATATCTAGCTGTTACGTTTTCAAAATATTCGAATGAGTTCATACACAACAGCTTTCCTGTAGGCTAGTCTACGTGCTGTTGCTGCAACCCTGTGGCTGCAACACGAAACTACATGGAACAAGAACACTGGAGATTTCTGCCAGAGTTAGCAAGCTAACTACCTAAGCTGTATGCCACAATGCTACATACCCAGAAGTTGAAGCTTCTCTCATACAAATTAACATCCCAGAATGTCCATACGAAAATGTTCATCATGTAATGTCAACTATTTAACTAGTTAGACTGATGATGCAAAGTTTGCTAGCAAGTAAGCTAATATGGAAAGTTAAGCTACCAAGTTAGCTATGGCTAAGATGGAGAGTCTGTTTGGGGAATGTGTTGTGTTTACATACGCCATCTAGCGAGGTAGCGGAGTAAAACATTAATACTTTGGTCTACGACAGTGTTTCTCAAACTTTTCAGTTTCAGGACCACTTAACTAACCCTAGCTAAAAAAAAAAAAAAAGATTATACCTTCTTCAACAGTAGCCTATAATTAGTCTACACTATAGGCCTACTCACTGAACCAATTTGCTTATTGTGTGGATTCATACTGTATGATTTAAACTGGCATATCTTACATAGACAGTGTTGCAGAACTGTTTTACATACAAGTTGGTTCAATATTGCAAACAACTCATCTATATTATATTTTACCACGTCTGCTCATGGACCACTTGGGATAACTTATGGACCACCAGTGATTCGGACCACACTTTGAGAAACACTGGTCTACGAATATGACAGTGGTCCATTCAAATCTTTTACATCTATGGTCAAATCCCAGCCGAGAGCTATAACTGTAGCCTCGACTTACCTGTGCATGTAAACATACTGACTGACAAAAATCAGAATGAGTAATTATAACAGACGAGTAGCCCTGTGGACACACAATATTGTTGGAAAATTGAGATGTGTGAAACACTATTTGACTCAAATGGTAATCAGAAATAATTTGTTATAAAAAAAAAGACTAAAATGTGTTGACTAAAACTGACTAAGACTAAGATACCTTTAGTTTTCTTTTGACTAAAACTAGACTAAAATGACGAGACTTTTAGTCTAACTAAAACTTGACTAACAAAAATTATATTTGAATGACTAAATATGACAAAGACTAAAAGGACATTTTCGTCACAAGACTAAGACTAGGACTAAATTAAAAATAGGTGACAAAATTAACACTAGGGAGAATGATTATGACTTTATACATTCCATACACAATTAGCCATGGTATACACACAAAGGCAGAGTGAGAGAGAGTGTGAGAGAGAGAGAGAGAGAGAGAGGATGAACAGGTATTTGATAGCATGTGAATCCTGCTGCTGATTGGCTTCTTTTCCATGAAATAACACAGAGAGCCTAATTATAGGATTCATACCAGCACATCACACACATGCACACACACACACACACACACACACACACACACACACACACACACACACACACACACACACAGACAGACAGATAGATTTTCCACATGGAAAATGGCTCTGCTCATCTGGTTTCCCCTCTCTTCCTAAATATATCTTTGCCAAACAAGGCTTTTTCACAAGCACGTTTCCTGTCTGTGTTTCATTTGAGCTTCCCAATGATATATCACACAGCTTGTCTCGCATGCCATCCGCGAGGTTGCCAGCCGTTCATTATAGGTGTGGATGCAGCATGAGGGACAATAATAGTCTTCAATTTGCACTAAGCAATCCAGGTATTGATTTGCACGCATCTCTCCTTGTTGTCATGCTATCGCACAAATCAAAGGAGTAATTTGAGTTTACTGGTGGCAAGCACACAGAGCAAATTTGGGGAGTATTCTTATCAAAGTGGCATAAATTAAAGGGAATTGGTAGAGTTGGAAGAAATGTTTTGTGTGTCTGTGTGTTTGTTTGTTTACAGTTTTGTGTGTGTGTGTGTGTGTGTGTGTGTGCGATTCATCCGCCAGATGAATTTTAAAAGATGCGGCATGACAAAAAAGCCTGTCAAGGCAGGTGACAATTAAATGTGATCTTGTTTACTTGTTTGTCTCTGCGGCGAGGGCATGGGAAATGGCAACGTCGATGCCACTCAGACCTCATTATTCCTGAGGCGAGCCGACTTTGTGTTTGTACAAAAGAAAAAAACCTAAACAAGTAAAAGTGCATAAGTTTGGCGCTTTGATAGACGCAAGAAGAGTTGACTGAGCGGCAACACTGATGATGTTTGACCCGAGCGGGCCCCTCATAAGGATCAGAGTCTCCCTTGCGTCGCTCGGTATTGTACCAGCTCCGTGATACGATAGAGATAATGTGAGCCAGTGAGATGAGATGATAAGTGGGACTGCGTGTGGACACAGACACCGTACCTGATCCCTACGGGCCGTATGCAGCTCCACCACTTGTCCCAGTCCCAGCAATGCGAAGGGGAGCTCATGCATTTGTTTTCCTGTCTATTTCAAGCTAGCCTCCTGCTTTGGTTTCTGTCCTTATTTCTTTCCCTGTTGTCGTTTACTCCCAGTCCATGTATTCTTTTCATTTCCAGTTTCCCCTTTTGCTTTTTCCTCCCCTACTGGCTACGGCAGGGGCCCCACCACATCGCCTTGTCTTGGCCGTTTAGTTCCTTACAGTCAGAGAACCAGAGCTGACAACGATGCCCTCTTCTCCTCTCCTCTCCTCTCTCCCCTCCATCTCATGCCTGCTCTCCTCTTGTCTGCTCTTCTCTTTCGCTGTTACATTTCTTCCCTCTTGCTCTGCACTTCTCTCTCTCCACTCTTTTTTTTCTGCCCTCTTTGTCTCTTTCTCTCCCTCTGTCTCTCTCTCCACCCCAGGCTAATCGATAGTGGTGATGCTAAAGTAGGTTAGGGAGAGGGAGCTCATCTCACCTGGAGCAAGACGAACCAGGAGGGGAGGAGAACTGAGAAGGAGAGAGCGGCTGGGAATGCATGAACAAGACAAAATGAGAGTGAGAAAGAGGTAGGGAAAGGGAGAATCGGGTGAAAGAGTTACAAATGGAAATATAAAAATAACCCCCCCCCACACACACACACAGACAGACAGACAAACACACACACACAACATAAAACTCTATAAACGTAAAGAAAGTAGTAAGTAAGACATCAGAGAAATGAAAAAAGAAGGATAAAAGAAAAAAACATCATCCTCACTCAGGCATACAATATTGATATGGATATCCTCTCATCCGTCCTTTCGTCAACATCCTATTTGTATCCATTTGTCAGGACCAGAAATGAAGTGATCTCTCTTCCCCCCCCCTTGGTGAGTGTTTGAGGCCCCTTGTCTGCTAATGCCTCTGTGCCCTGTCAGGAAGTGTTAGGCTGAGAAATGATTGGAGTGGCATGAATGTGCACATGGATGATGAAAATTGGATGACGATCATTAAGGGATGTGCTCTTTAGTGTGGAGGATGATGATTGCGTGTTCACCTAGGCTCTCCGAGTCATTAATATTCAGCGTGCTGAGGAGGGGAAAAAGACTCTCTTTCTCTTTTCTTTCTCTCTCTCTCTCTCTCTCTATCTTCCTGTCTACCTCCCTGTGAGCCTCACTATGTCTGCATCTTTGAATGGCAACATGTAAAAACAAATAGCTTGATCCCGAATCACGGGCGAAGCTGTGTAGAGGGATATTCTCTGTGACACCGACTGCACGTTCATCATTATTTCATGTCACCCTTGTGAAGACTGAGCCAACAGTAAATGTTAGCATGGCTGGCGCTAGCAAACAAAATAAAGGAAAACACGGAATGTGGAGGGATGGGAAGCAATGAGGAAACGAAAGGCCGCTGTGAGGGGACGGGGACTGCGAGGATAGATAAACAAACAAACAAATCTGTGCCTGACGCTGTAACAAAGAGACATGCGACACAACAGCCTTTAAGTGCATTCCCAACCCATCAGGCTTGGTGTCTATGGTGTGCATGGTGTGTTGTGGGCATTGCACGGACAAGTGCAATTTGCATGTAGATTCGCTCTGCCTTGCATTGTAACGAGCAACGTAGCCGTGTTTTTCATCGCAATATTCCACACAGTCGTTCCGGATGTGTCGGCATCTGTGTCCCACAGAGCAAGCGATTTGGGAACGGATACTAGGCGGATTTGATCCAGAGTCAGCTGTTCATGGGCACGCCATGGCCATGAAGAGAGAGAGAAAAAATGCAGGGCGTTTTTTGTTCTGAAACCTTTCATGTCGCATTTACATTTAAGTTGCACACGGGCCCGTGGAAAATGTTCTAACATTTGTCAACACTGATAGTCCTTCCTGCTCCAAATTCAATGAGTTTTGCTGGTTGTGCTATCAGAGATGTCTCTCGTTTTTTTTTGCCCCAACTCAGCATACCGATCATATCGTTTTAGTCAAGTGCTTCTTCTTCTCCAACTTATTTTTTTTTCTTTTTAACTCGTGTCTTCCTGTCATCTTTTGTCTCCTTTAGTTCCGTTCCTATTCTGTAGTCCTTGACGTGCCCTAAAAGAGACAGAGCACACACACACTCACACACACACACACACATACACACATACACACACACACACGTACACACACACACAGAAAGATGCAATGTCTAGCCTTTTTACTCATCTTCTTTGGGCACTCTGCGGACAGAGCTTCACCCTTGGGTTAGGAGAGGGAGAGCTTGTAAGGTTGCCGCTACAAAAAAAAGTGCAATGCAGCACATCTCCACTTTCCCTCTCCTCTCCTCTGGTTGACCGCTCCAACTGCGTCCACCATCACCACCTCCAGCTGTGGGGTTGAGTAGGGCTGGACGGAGCTGCGATGGGCTCCATTGAGTAATGGTCGCGGCGGCCTGCGGAGGTCAGCGGTGCTCAGCCAACGGTCAGGATGGTCAGCCAGTGGTGGGAGCAGGGGATTAATGTGGACTCCCCAGTGGGATGCACATCATCACAATGAGGTCATTAGGGACGAAAGAGATGGAGGGAGAAAGAAACTGGAAGGAAAGATAAATAAATACAGTGGAAAATACAGTGAAGAGATGGAGAGAAAGAGAGACAGAAAAAAGATGGCGAAAGAGATACTTAAATGGATGGACAGTGGACAAGAGAAAGAGGGATGGAGGGAGTGAGAGGGAACGAAAAAAATAAGACACGTGGAGAGAGACAGAGAGAAGTGAGAAGAGAGAAGAAAGAGTGAGAGACAGAGAGAGGGAGAAAGTGATAGAAGCAAAGAAAGGGTGGAGAGAGAGAGAAAGGGGAGAAATAGAGAGAGAGACAGAGAGAGAGAGGGATGAAATGAGAGACAGAGAGAGATTGTGTGCGTCTCTGGTGACCATCCCCTCCAGTGTCCTTTACCGGTGACCTTCTCGCGGCCCACAAGGCTGATGGTCTCCACCGCGCGTCTCTCCTCTCTCCAAAATGTCAGCGCCATACTCTCTCTCTCCGCTCTCATTTTCAGTTCATCAAAGCCTGCAGTTAATCCTGCACGCTGCGTCTTTACTTAGAAACCCACTGGGAGACAAAGGGATTTTTTTTGTCACTCTTGTCACTTGCCTGCGAGCACTTTGTGGCATTTTAACAAAATATTTCATCTCCCGTAAAAGCTTTAGCTGTTTTTTTTTTCTCTTGTTGGCGTCGGCCTCTGTTTGACTCGGAGTTCTGTGAGCATTACCTCGATGAACACGGCAAAGCCTCGAAAATCTCCGTCAGTGGCATTCAGCTTGCACGCCGGGATTGAGGTCTGTGGCCCAGCTTCTTTGAAACCGTGCCTCTCAATACCTGGAAGGGAACGGTAAAGAATTATTAATACACCGGCAAAAACGAAATGAAAAAAGGAAGACACAGGATGTCCAAGGTGATTATTAGGGGGCGAAATGAAGAGGGACAAAAGTGCAAAGTCTGCCATTGTGCATCAACAACGGTTTGTCCTTTTTTTTGCGCTCCGGAGGTACAAAAATAATTGTGCTATCTGAACTATCTTTCAGAAGTGATAAATTGAGGAGGGAGAGTGAAGCCAAGAGCAGCGCAGCACTTTGAAGATGCCAGGAACAGGCAGACGGCCCCGCAGTGTGTGCTGAGGACGGCCGTGCAAACAACAAACCAGCCCCGGCACACAGAACAGACTTGCTTTTAAAGAGTTGCTGTCTAGAGGAGCAGTGCTGAACAGAAGAAGCCTTTTAAAGCCATCAATCAAATATCCCGCAGATTTCAAAAAATATATATTTATCATTAAAGGCCAAACATTCACTCATGCAGTCAAGTCATGCTGGGTGATCAACAGCCATACAATCCAAGTTCAACAAGAACTAACTGAAGTTCTATTGCTGTACACTGCTTTGTCCAGCAAATCAAAATTGGAGGCCAATGCCAATGTAATGCATGCATAAATCACAGAAGTCCATTAACACATCCATGTTAACGCCCCAGGACATGTAGATGTCTGCACACGTGTAGAAAGAAAAGTGGTTGGAGAGGATGAAATATGCCTGCTACTTTTCACACATGCCAATGTCGACAGATCCCAGAAGTTGTTATAGCCCGCCGCCATAAAGCATTTAAGCCTATTGATCCTGGCTTGGCACACACACTAACTGAAGACCCTCCAAAAATAAAACGTGCGAACAAGTGCCTGAAATAAGTTTTGATGTCCACAGACTGTGATATATCTACACCCAGGGTGCTCTTGCTTGGTGTGTTTCTGCTTTTCTGCGACAAATCAAAAAGACACACTATATGAAAGAGCATTGTTTTCGTGTGGTGTTGGTATACCCCAATGTGCAGCTACAGTTTGGCTCAGTTGTTCAGCTACATTCATTACAGAACAAATTAAACTACAGTATAGTGGGAATTAAGGTACACATCTATGCAAAATATCTCCTACTTTCTCTCTCTCACACACACACACACACACACACACACACACACACACACACACACTCATGCGCACACACACACACACACACGCACACGCACACACACGTTCCCCTATTCAGCTTTCTCCTCAGAAGTTGTGCTTGCTGCTTATCTTCATTGTAATCTGTGGGTCATAGGCTGTGCTCAGAATGTGAAGTCATCTGCTTGCTTGATTGTATCAATTTGCTCTGCTCCTTTTTTTCCCTCCTCATTTTTTTGCTCCGCCTGAGCACCTCAATCACGCTTTTCCCTCAAGGTCATCCGTCTAGCAGCCTCGGCGGATTAGGGGCCTGTCAGCATACCGCATGGGTCTGAACTTTAGAGAGAGAGAGAGAGAGAGAGAGAGAGAACACCAAACAGAGGAGGGAGAGAGAGGGAAGAGAGAAAACATTTTCCCTGTCCTGTATGCTCTCTCTCTCCCTCACTCTCTCTCTCCCTCTCTTTCTCTCTCTCTCTGCAAGCATGCAACACATTTAAATTTCAACCAATTCCAACCTGAACAATGCCTCTTTTTGTACTTATATCTGAGCTTCAGATGCTCTTTATCTCTCTGTAAATGTTCTGTTAGATGTTCTTTAACTCAGATGTCCTGGCCATAGGGCAACTGTGAATGAGTTCTCTGAAAATAACAGCAAGGACAAATTCCTGCTACTGCAAAAATGGAAGTTTCACATTGTGAAAAGAAGTTCAAGCTGAAGTTCAAGACATTGCAATGAATTACACCAACCGCTGAAGTATACTTAGAACCCGTCTGAGGCTCACATCTTTGTTTGCATGGTGACCCTGTATTTATGTCTCTAGAATATATGTCTATAGAAAGCAGAAAGTGTTTCTATTTAATCCTTTCAGAATACACTGATGACCTTGACTACATTGATGGCTCATGTAAACAAAACAGAACTATCTTCCACTGTTTTGGTCTTATCCTTCAGTGTCTCTGGCAGACACATGCCATGTAAAGGAGTGGAAGACTTATTGCACTTATTAGCTGTGAGAGATTCAGAGCGAACACTGTGGCCCTCCTATCTAATTATATGCGCGGTGAAGCGCTGGCCTAAAGGAGAGTTGGCCCCCGAGCATCGCCGACACCCCAGAGGCCCCCCCCCCTTCCCATGCATCATTCCCTCCTCTCCTTTTGTTTCACCATCCCTCTCTCTCTCCTCTTCTTTCTCTCACTTTTCTTCTTTCTCTCTCCCTTTCTTTCTCCACCTTGATGCCTCGTTCCCCTATAACCCCGGGCTTTCTTCATTTTATTACGACATATTAATATCATTAAATTAATTAGCAGGTAGGTCCCTCAGAGATTTTAAAGATAATGATGAGTTAATGTCTTAACTTTTTTTCCCTCAAATCCCTGAGGCCTCCCCCCTTATTCATGCCACCTTTTTTGTGTGTGTGAGAAATTGAATGTGTGTGTGTGAGTGTGTGTAGGAATGTGTGTAAGTGGAATTTGAGTGCGCGTGTGTATGTGTGTGTGTGAAAAAGGAGAAAGGAGGCCTGTGCAGATGTTTGCAGTGTAAGTATGTATGTGTGTGTGTGTGTGTGTGTGTGTGTGTGTGTGTGTGTGTGTGTGTGTGTGTGTGTGTGTGTGTGTGTGTGTGTGCGTGTGTGTCTGTATGTGTGGATGTTTGCATGCTCCGTGTGTTATCAATAGCATGCCAATGGCCAAAAGATGGTGAGAGACACAGGCAGAGCTTGCAACTGATCTCGCCTTCTTACATCCCCTTGAAAAGAAAAAAGATGGAGGGACAGAGAGACGTAGTGAGAGAGCGAGCAAGCCAGTACGTGCACACAGGCACTAATCCTGGGAGCTGGTGGGGTAGGATGGGATGGGATGGGATGGGGAGAGGTGCGGAAGAGAAGGAGGACTTTAAGGTGAGGCCAGGTCTGAATTTAGAGGCACTCCATGGGGAGGTGGGAGAAAGTATTTTTGAGAGCGCAGCCAGCAACCCAGTTTCTCTCCCAGGACCTGCGCTCTGTCACATGTGGGCCTGGGACAGCCAGATTTAGGTGATTAGGAGGGAGAATAAAACCACTCTACCGAGATACTACTACCGAGAGAGTGCCTCCTCATGCCCATACTGACAGTACACGCTCAGCCATTTTACAAAACAATGCTAATGTTCAGATGAAGATTTATTTTGTGATCATGTTCAGTAAAAGTGTTGGCAGTGGCAGTATTGAGCTTAGTTCTTGGGAAGCTTACTAAGTTGAGTGAAACTGAGAGTAGGAGTGAGTGGGATAAACTTCAGAGGCCTGGACAGACTTTGGACAGACTGTGCCCTCACCACCCCTCCTCCAAACACCCCCCACCCCACCCACTCATACACACTCACACATACACACATACACACATACACAAACACACAGGCCACTGCATTTTACCAACTTGCTTACACTCCCCCTACGCTACGCACACACACACACACACATCCAGCACATACCGCACAGGTATTCAGTCAGGCCAAGCTGAGTAGGTGTGCACTCCAGCAGGAGATGTGAGGGTAGCTGTCTGTGACTAAGATCACTCAACAACCCCCGAACACACACACCCACTCATACACACACACACACACACACCCACACTCACACACACACACACAAACACACACTCATACACACACACACAAACACACACTCATACACATACATACACAACACACACACTCATACACATACACACACACAAACACACACTCATACACATACACACACACACTGTAAGCGGCCCATCTGAAGCAACCCCTCATCCCCCTCCACAAACAGTTGGATCTCCTTGAAAGAGAATCCTCAATTCCAACCCCCTTCTTATCTGTCCAGCCGTGTGATCATTCCGGGATGACGCTCGCGGCCGGAGTCCTGCACGGGGAGTGAGCGAGAGTCTGAGTGAGCGACCGAGTGAGTGAGTGAGTGAGCCACTATTGCAGCTGCAGTGGTGGAGGTGGTGTTGCAGGGTCCTGGCGGGATGAATGATTCATTGCTCGTTTGATAAGTCTGCCATGGAGGAGGAATGGGGGGAGGGATGGGGGTGGGGGGCTGGAGGAGCTCACCTGCAAACACGCAAACTTATGCTGCTAAAGCAAGCTGGGGGCTGTGTGTGTGTGTGTGTGTGTGTGTGTGTGTGTGTGTGTGTGTGAGGGGAGTGATAGGGTGGGCGATTAAATGTTTACTGATAGTGACAAGGAAAGTCAAACAAGCAAGGCCTCGCTTTGCCAAAGTTAATGGCAGCCACAGCCAGATGGCTGCGTTCGCCCATTTTACAGGGGAAAAAAAGAAAAAAAACAAATAACAACAACAACAAAACGAACAGCAGATAATCTTCCCGTCGGGCTCCTGGCAGAACGCAGAAGGGGAAGCGCCGTGGCAACGCCATCCATTGAGGCTGCAACCACGGCCGCGTCACGCAGGGAAATCAAACAAGCGCGGCGTGGAAGATCGGCGCTGGTGGGGTTTGCTGCCGAGCAGTAATTACTAAGGGAGCTGACGGCATGCACACACACACACACACACACACACACACACACACACACACCCTCACCCTCAAACACACACGCATGCAAATGCACACATAGATGCTCTGACATATACACAAACACACATACACATACACGCTAGAATCACAGGCAATACTTAGATAGTATTGGATTCACAGGATACCGAATGGTTTATTCAAAAGTAATGCTTGCCAAACTCCAGGCACATTCACATGCATACCATAGCTTTAGAAGACATATCTGTTTCTTAGAGCAATGAAAAGCTCCACTGCAGTCTGACCACTCTGCTAGTAAGGACATGGATGAGGAGACGCAGTCTGACCACAGCAGGGTTGACCCGTACGGTGGTGCTTTGTCGGCTCGTCCTGGGCACTCCGCTCCAGGCTCCTGGTTCCCTCTACCCTCGACGGTCTCACACGCCTCCCCAGGCCCTGGCGCTGACGCTCTAATTGCCCCCGTGATTAGTCCCGTCGCGGGGAGCGTTACACGGACGACGGGGCCGAGAGCGAGCAAACGGACCGAGCAGAGAGAACAGACTCGAGCGGAGCGGTGTGCCCTCATGAAGGGGAAGGTGGCACCGCACCATTTTCCACGCCAGCAAACCGCCGGGCTAAATAATAATCCAGGGGTTTGAGAGAGGAAGAAAGAGAGAGGGAGAGATGGAGAGAAAGAGGGGGAAATGGATAATCTGAGCCAGCCCGGGGGGGGAGGTAAGAGAGGATCTGCTGCTGGAGAGCTCGTTAGCAGGTGAGCAGGAGACCGTTGCCCGATCACACACACACACACACACACACACACACACACACACACACACATCACACATCTACCCCACCCACTGCCGCCACAGACCTGTCTTGGTGCCATGCTGCCACCGTGCAATGAAAGTTGCCCACATCTTGGTCAGCAGTAAAATGGAACATCTGTGGAGAATGCCATGAAACCATGGGTGGCTTTTTTGTAAGTTTATTCAAAGTTGGTCCTGCTGGCCAGCTGCTGTAAATGGAACATACGAAGCCATGGAGTAATCATGCAGGAGCACCATTTTATGGCTTTACCTGGTTTATTCAAAGAGTTGTCCTAAAAAGAGTCCTACCTGCATTTGCATCAACATAAAGCACATCCAGTAATCATGCAGCCTGTGGCCTCTTTATATGACAAAGTATACCTGCATTTGTCTTTGCTGGCTTGGCCTGTGGCCTGCGTAAGCCTTATGCATATCAACTTGGAGTTATTCAACTCTCTTGATGATTCATTCCACCATGCGGTCATCCTGCACCTCTCCTTCCTTCCTCCCCTGGACACGTTGTCATTGGCCCAACTTTGTATGGGTCCTCCTCTCCAGAGTCCCAGAAGGAAACGCGCTCAACTGACCTTGACTGGGGCCCCGGCGCTAAGCCACAGATGGACTTCGGGCCCATTAGATATTAATCATTTTTTCCCATAATGCCATGAGATGGAAGAGATTTTAAAATGTAAAGGAGTGTCCATATATTATGCGTCCATGAAGGACAATAAGGTCTCAGGATATAAGTGAAGCAGACGTAGGAAGGACTCTGTGAGTAGAGGAATAACATGTTAAGTCAGGGAGGGTCAATAACCCCTGTTTGGTTTAAGGCAGCAAAGGATTATGCCTGTAATATGCTTAATAAGGATCTTGCAGTGACGTTCGGAATTTAAAAAGGATACCATATAAGAACAACAACATTGTAGATACCTCTTGAAATGAGTTTGGATGGATCTGGATAAAGCTGTCCATTCTGATCTATTCAATGTTAAATTCCTAAATCCAGATGTGTGTGTGTGTGTGTGTGTGTGTGTGTGTGTGGAGCTGGGTGTGGGTTGTTACCAAGCAGGTATCTAAATGTGCCTGAGTGGGTGTTATTGCATGTGTCAGACCTGCGATGTCTTAACAAAGATCTTTGAAAGTGGTTGGATGTCTGGAAATAGCACTCAGCAACGATGTTGTTGAGATCACTGACACGGGGTGATGCGACTGATTCGAGGCTTGACCATCATTAGATCTGAAACTGACACACTGTGGCTCACCCATCCACTGTGACTCCCTCACCTGTAAAGGTCAGTTGGAATGCAGAGTTATGCAGTCGCCCTTTCAGTGGCTCTTTTCACCAAGTGGATACTTTCTATTTCTCTTCTCCTCCTTTCTCTCTCTCTCTGTCTGCCTCTTTATTTCTCTTCTTTCCCTCGCAGTAAATGTGAGGTTGCAGAGAGAGAAAGTGTGTGTGTGTGTGTGGTGAGTGTGTGAGAGAGAGAGAGAGAGTAAGAGTTCGGTTCGCATTGTCCTCGTCGGTCATGTTAAAGGGTAACGTCTGACTATACATAATCCTCTGTGCCCTGCGAAGTTCATTTGCTGCCCATTTGTCTCTTAAGACGAGCTGACTCGAGCTGTTTCCGTGACGGCAGTCTGCGATGCGAGCAAGCGGAGCAGGTTACAGTATCTGTGGGGAGCAGGTTGTGTGTATCTGTGTGTTGTGTGTGTGTGTGTGTGTGTGTGTGTGTGTGTGTGTGTGTGTGTGTGTGTGTGTGTGTGTGTGTGTGTGTGTGTGTGTGTTCAGGCAAGGGGAGAAGAAGCGGGTTTTCTTTTCTCTGCGGGCAGCCGATCATGAGGAGCCTTTATCCGCGCAGATTCAGGCGTTCCGGCCTCATGAAGAGGAGCTCGTTTTAAAGGCTAGCCCAGCGTGACAAGAGAAGGCTAGCCCAGCGCGACAAGAGAAGGCTAGCCCAGCGCGACAAGAGAAGGCTAGCAGGACAAGAGAAGGCTAGCCCAGCGCGACAAGAGGTGATGATTTCAATCCCCGACGCCGGAGTTTGCCAGTCAATGGAGACTGACGGAGGAGCGCGAGCAGGTAATGTTCACTTCAGGCTCAGGCAGGTGGCAGGGAAGACCATGTCTGTCTGATAAGTAAAAAAAAACCTCTGTGTAAGCAACAGACAGTAAATGACTCGTTCACTGAGCAAGTAAACATTTGGGCAAATACGTCACCAGTCTGATTCCTCCCTTATTGTTGTTTCATCTCCTGATGTATTTACTCTGTTTGTTTATTCATATGGTTTTTTTTCCGGCTATTTGGTGAGGAGCTGAAACATCTTGCACTAATTCATAAATGGACAAATCCATCAGCTGCAGGAAAGTAAACACAAGAGTAATTTGCAATGGATTCCAAATGAGATGTATCTGCCTCGTTTGCCCCTTTTCAGTCTCTCTCTCTCTCTCTCTCTCTCTCTCTCTCTCTCTCTCTCTCTCTCTCTGTGTGCCAAAACAAACATTATCAACATCAGCATCCAGCCCATCATCATCAGGCCACAGATCAGCCTTCCTGCTATGTTTTCCTCTGTTAACTTTTGTAGCAAAGGACCTCTCTTTCTCGCCGGCGCTTTAATTACTCGTACGTGCTGAGAAACACGCCCACGGAGGGGACACAGACAAGGTCTCATCGTTTGGCTTCCCTTCAGAAGTGTCAAAAGTCCAGATGGATCATCATGTTGCCTGAATGTGACTGGGAGAACCTACAGTGGAGGAAATCGTTCCAATGCTCTTGCAGGGTAGCCATCAGGGTTGGGTAGTAATGGATTACATGTAATCTGGATTATGTAATCAGATTACAAAAATCTATAAAACTAATCGTTCCAATAAATACCCAAGATGGAGGAGCCGTTGACGTTGACCGATAGACCTGTTCCAGTCGGGGAAAATGCGTTCAGTACTTGGCAATATCGCCATCTGAATTAAAGACTATGGGAGATAAGAATGTGTATGTTGTGTGCATGTTGTGTAAAAATGTAATATCACTTATAGATATTAAGTCTCATGGCGCTTTACAGAGTGTTAAATAATCAGAGAAGGCCCATGAGTAACAGGGTCGAGGAAAAATTCCCTAGAATTGGAGATACATTGAAGAAACCTCGAGCAGATCCATGACTCAAGGGCCTGACCCATCTGCCTAGGGTCAGTACACAACAGTAAGGTCTGTTTATATGATGAATGAATAAGTTAGTTAGGTGTAGTGAAAAGAACATGGTGTTTAAAGCCACCTAAGGTGTATGTTACAAACAGGTGGGATTGTTACATATCCAGTATGATAATGCATGAATCTTATTTAGTGTCAGAAAGTTCAAATAGTCCAGTGTAGGAAATTAATTGTCCATGGGGATTAGGAGTTGTCATAGGGCAACTGGTGGGTCATTAGACTGCGCAGGCCAGGAATCTGGGCAGGGGACAGCAATAGGCGATGATAGGGCAGTCGTAGGGATGGGATTTCAGGTGATGAGTGAGATAAGGGCCAAACACAAGGATGGCTGATGACTGGTGATGGTATACCTCACAAGTGAGGTAAGGGGTTAGAGAGGCTAACGGAAAACTAGGCTAACAGAAAACTAATCCCATTGATTATGTTACTGATAAAAAAAAATTGCCATGTAATCTGTAGTCAGTAATGTAATTCATTTCAAAGTAATCTCACCCAACCCTGGTAGTCATAGTCATATATCAACATACAGCAGCTGATCAGAGGTGCGTTCAAATTCGCAAACATTGGCAAACATTTTCAAACAGTTTTCCGTTAGCCTCGAGTTTTCGGCAAACGTTTGCAAACAGTCTGAAGAGGTAATTCTCCGCGAACATACAGTGGAACTGGACGTGATTTTGATGAAGGCAACAATGCAATTACCGTTACAATGGAATATTAAGACCAAATCGTTCAAAATTAACTGTTCAGAGAAAACATGTTCACCACGATCATTCGCCACTGCTTGCCAAATTTGAATGCACCTCAGGTCTAGTTTCTGTATGACAGTGTATTGTCATGGTGCCTCAAACTCAAGCACAAGTGTTGGAAAGGACAATAAACAATACAAACACACACAAACCTTCCATCCGTGCTGGCAATAAAGGGTCTGATGGTTCTGTATAGAAAGCACTTATACTGCAGATATGGCACATGGACCGTTGATTGAGCTTTAGTGCCCACTAACTCCGCCATCCTCAACGCAACTTTTCAATCCACAGCCCTCCATAACACTGTGACTCTCACCGAACGGAAACAGAGAATACTGCTGCCTGCCCTCCCACAACCTCAGAGGTTAAAATACCTCCTGAACTGTGGTGGCAAAGGGGCGGCTAAATGAAAAAGAGGAAATAGGATTATATGGAGAAAACGAACACACACACACACAACACACACACACACACACACACACACACACACACACACACATATACCAATTATATTCCTGCTTTCTATAGCCAAGGAAATTGCAGATGAATACTGAACCGTGAGCTTGCTGTGCCACCAGGCAAAAATGTTATTGTTGTGAAACTGAGCTCTGCCACCTGTCTCTAAACTTAAACATATTTTTATTTATGATGCATGTGGGTGGTGATGGAGAGCCGACTGAAGAGAGTCTCATACTTACTGAAATTACTGAAACTTGAGGTGAGGGAGAGAATGGGTGGGCAGAGACAGACAGAGAAAGAGAGAGAGAGAGAGAGAGAGAGACCAGTGGGGTACACAGATTCCATTATAAGTCTCAGTGGTACTTAAACGGCATCAATTATATGGAAACACTTCAGTGACCGATGCAGTCACTGTGTTTCAGACACCACAGGCTTAGATAGGACCCCCCTGATGTCATGTGTATATGCACTCACTCATAGACACACACACACACACACACACACACACACACACACACACACACACACACACACACACATACACACACACACACACTTGTGGCCACACACAGTGTGGGCCAGTGCGGTGCAGCTGGCGCTGAACAGTAGGGAGTGCTAGTGAGTCTGGATGCACGAGCGACTCCACCACCACCGCCGCCACCATCAGCGGCTGCCAGTCGCCGCTCGCCCGCCCGGTCTGTCTGTCTGTCACTCACCGGATCGGATCTCGCCTCGCCACAGCTGGGAGTAATTATTCCATCCGCCGACTTCTCCTCTCCATCTTATGGAGTTTTAATCAGCTCCGAAAACAGGAGCGCAATCAAGGAGTGCGGCGCGCCAGGCGAAACATATGTTTAGGCTGGGTGACGGAAGAGGCACGCGCTCCAGAGAGAGAGAGAGTGGGGTGAGGTTCCCTGTCAAACTGTGTTTTGTTTTGATGGGTCATAAAACAACCAAACAAATGTCTTGCTTGGTCTGGCCCAAAGTTAAGAATTCCACTTTCTCTCTACTTCTCCCTATTCATTTTTTTGACATTTATCATTACAAAAAAGCTCCACACACAACATTGCCGTGGATAGTATACAACAGACAAAGCACTTAGGCTTAGAACAGAGTTAGAGCTGACGCTTATGTGGTGGCTTTTTGTAATCAAATAATACAAACTCAAAAGAATTCCAAACAACGTAGATGAATACTGCAGATGATGGCTTTAATGCATTCCAGAGCATTGGTTCGCGAAGCAAGCTGCTTCTGACTTTCTGTACATGGTTCTTATACCTTCTCACGTCGTCACTTGTTTGTGTGAACTCAGAATAGGAAATATCTCCTGTGTCGTCTTTTACCACATTAGGAAGTACATACAGTATGTGCCTAGGTATTTTCCTTCTAATGACCTCTGATCCTTCTGAACAGCCAACAGGCATACATGTCCTCATACGTAAACTCCTGGCCCCTAAGCATGTGTATGCCTTAGCTATAATTACCCCTGCTGTTTCACCACATGGACCTCAGACAGTTTACAGAATATCTTTTCATACATAATAATAAGAATAATAAGAATATATTTTCATAAAGCTACATAACTAAATAAAACGACCACACTTAAGCAATGCGGGACCAGGGAGAGTGGCTTTGGTGAATAATATTGCCAGAGCTGTGAGTTCGCTGCAGGCAGCAGATCAGAGGTGTAGACAATCACAGCTGTAATAATATCCTTCACCATCAGCGCTGCTATATTCCTTTTATACTACAGTTCTGCTACCAACTGATGGAGTTTAAATCCAATTCTGTTTTCGGTCATTTGTTTTGATTTTTGTTTGTTCATCCTCAGCCCCCCAAAATAGTTCCTATTTCAGTCTTGGCGTCTCCTGTTGCCAAGCAATGCAAAATATCACTTGACAGGCAAGTCAGCTGAGAGAGGCTATATGTGCATAATGATTTGTATACCTGCTATACTGTACAACTTCATTTGTACTTTCACTCTACTCCATTCACTTCATTTTTATCTCAATAACTGTCAAATGTGACATTATGATCACAAAAGTGATCACTAGTGATGGAGAGTCTGAGTGGCAATGTCCTGGTATATTACCACTCATGGAATACCTCTCGTCCAGTCAGATATTAATAAATTGTTTGACCCTGTTGCATGATTACAGTGAGAGATGTAGAATTAGTGTTTGTGCTTTCCAGTAATCAATCAACCTTCTGACTAGTTCAGCAACTTACACAGTAAGCAATACTGCAGCTTTTAATTGAATGTCCATAACAAAGAAAGGTTTTATAGTCTTGTACTTTATACAAAAGTAGGTATTATAGGTGTAGCAGGTAGACCTTCTCTGCCTGCTATTTCCCCATAGCACCTGCAAGTACTAATGAAGGGGGCGGGGCATAGGCATTTAATCAATCTGGTTACTGGCTACTTAAGAGGGGCAGCAGCCAGTCACAATGTAGACTCCACTGGTGTAGCCACTGTCTGCTACCATAAGGTATGCTGTCTCCCCATAAACATTTGTGGTTTTATGTTATGTATATTGTGGTGTTTTCATTGTTTACTCTTCTGTGTTCTGTTCTTTTAGGCAGCACAGTCATGCTGATGGGGAACATGGGTCGTGCTGCTGTCTTGTCTTGGTTTTGCTTTGGTTATTTGTTATGTTTGGCTTTTGTTTTGCTTGTCTTGTCCTTTTGTTTGTGTAACGTTTATGTTTATTTAGTAGGGAGGTGGCTCTGAGGGAGGTCTAGTCTAAGCACATGTGGTGTTTCTAGGTGCTGCTTATAGCTTTCCTGTGTGCCTTTGCTGTGTAACAGGAACCTTTTATGATGTTTGCATGATATTTGTGTGGACTTCCATAACTGCCACCCTCAGATCTCCACTTCCCAACCTTTTGTCTTAATAAATATTGTTTTTCTGGAATTCATGTCTCCACCGTGTAGTTATGAACCTGACACAAGCTCTTAACTCATTAGGCTTTAGGGTGGCGTAGTCAGGCTACTGTGATTGGCCCCTTGGCCCTTCCTATGTATCACCTTGTTACATAGGGAACATATTTACAGCAGTTACATTGCACAAAGCTCTGTCCATGACTGTCCAATTTATGTAAATGTATGGATGAAAATTATATACCAGAGATTGATCTAATTAGGCTTACATGCCCTGGGAAAGTTAGTCGCCCACACTGACTCAGAGATGTGATTTGAAATTCATGTAAAAAGGGAAATACACAAAAGTGTGTGTGTTTGTCACTGTCTGTGTGTGTGGGAGAGAGAGTGTGAGAGAGAGAGTGTGTGTGTGTTTGTTTGTGTGTGCCAGTGCATGCGAGTTTGTGTAGCCCATCAGGGAGAAGTGTATACGGTTTCCACAGTATATACAGTATACTGTAGGCCTTTTCACACAGAGATCCCGCTAAATTTGCGGGAAGAGGGGGCTTCTTTTTGTGTCTGAGCGAGGTGAACATTTGCCGGCCTGCTGATCTGTTCACATGATGCGGCATTTTGGGGAGCCAGGAGGCAGGATCAGCTATAGTAAATTAAATTGTGACATGCAACGGGGCGTGTAGAGTGATAGCCGTAGGCCTTATGTGCGTGGGCTTTTAGATACAGCAGGTGTGTGATTTCAAAAACCATGGCGGGAGAACCGACTGCACTATGGTTAGCTTGCATTTGCTTTGCTGTTGCTGTTAGAATGTTAAATTCTTGCGATAGATGTCTTGAGACAATAAAACGTAATTTGGAAGGGAAATTCCAGGGAAGGGAAAAGGCAGACAGACACTCATGAGTTCATGCTTTGTTTTATCGCTGGATTTTAGGATAGCCTATTATGGCAACTGATTGCATTCCAAGCTACAGTCAACTCTAGCAGGCATTGAATGACTGGAGACTTTGTGAATTTATAGATTGACATAATGTGCTGTCTCTGCGATTGCTGCTTTTGATCAGTTAGATTTATTTGCAATCTCCTGTGGTGGGCTGGACATAGCATTGAAATGCCCACCCAGCCCCTTCCGCCTTGACCCATTCACACTGGTGGCGGAACGAAAAAACTCTGCAAAATGTCTAGGGGGTTTGGTAGTAAATTTGTCGAGACACTTTGTCCCGTCGTTCCGCCTCGGTCTATGTGAAAGGGACAGTCGTTCCGCGATTCTGGTACATAAAATCGCGGCGATTTTGCCAGTGTGAAAGGGCCTACACACTCGCATACACAGACAAAGAGAGAAAGAGAGAGAGAACTTAATAAGTGGTCTTTACAAGACTGCATTGCCAGTGCAACAGGCCTTTTCACCAGAAAAAAGGTTAGCTCTTCTAATACCAGTATTCCAGTGGGACTTCCATGAATTTCCCTCTAACTTATTGTACTGTATCATGCTACTATCCAAACATATGCCATCATTGAAGAAATAGCACTTTCAATGAAGACCACACACAGGCTGCTGATGCCCTGAGAAACCTAATGGCCTGCGGTGTTTGAGACAATACAGCACAGAGGGCCAGATGTACGTACATTTGCGAACGTAGCATTATCAGCGTCATGGACAAACCGCAGATTGCGAACGCTGTCAGACCCAAGTTTCCGTCATATTTATCAAACTAGTGTAAACTGCGCCTTTCTCTGCCTTTCTCCGCCCATAAACGCATTTTACGAACGTCCACAACTGAATGGCAGCGCCTACATACAAGCGCAGTTGAATGAAGTTAACTGATGACAACATTAAAAAGAATCAAACGTTTAGCGATCATGAAATTATACCATACATGATAAGATGTCAACAAGCAGGGAGATAATGAAGATCAGTAGTTTTACTCAAAATACTTGTGCACGTATATATGGAAAATTGGTCAAATCTAGCAAGTAGGAAAGTTTAAATGAATGACGTGAAAGTAAGACATTCAAAAGGCCAACGAAAGTTAAGGTTGCTTTTGATAGTACAAATACAAAACTGGTGCTCTAAATAGCGATTCTGTTGTCTTTGAAAGGTTCTCTTATTGACGCATTGAACTGCAATTTGGATTAACACCTGCTTTTACAAGGGAAGGAAGAATTTAGCAGAATAGGCGGCACTTTCAGGAGCAGTCTTTGTACATACCGCTGAATACATAATTAGGCTTTACGCTTCCCCTCCCATCTTTTACGCTAAACTCCCACTTTCCCCTGGATCCTCCCATGAATGCATATGCATGACTCGAAAAACGCAATTAGCCATGTTCAGCTCCCGACAGGCAGTTTGCGCTTTTACATCATTGCGGCCTGTTTGTACATACCTCGCAATGATTTTACACGCACGTTGCGAAACAAATATGCCTGAAGTGGGCACAAACGCGTTAGTACATCTGGCCCAGAGTGCAATAGGCATGTAGCAATTAGCCTGGTAGAACTAAGTCCTCTTTGTCAGTCTTTTAATATAGCTCTTGTGGGGGATCAACCAGGGAAAGCAGCCACTTCTCTTAACAAATAATTCCACTCACTAAAAGAGGGAGGCTTCTAATGTCACCGCACTAGGTGGTCTGTCCTTGAATGAGTCCTGTTGTCCAAGGGAACTCCAGCATGGAGAACACCATGCCTCTCAACACACTCTCTCTCTCTCTCTCTCTCTCTCTCTCTCACACACACACACACACATACACACAGAGAGAGAGTGAGATAGAGAGAGAGAGAGAGCAATAACAGCAATAATAATAATGGCTGTGCAATAGAAAGGGAAAGTATAATTTAATTTATGCTAATCACCAATTTATCACTTGCAACAATATAAATAATATTAAGAGAACTGTACATCTGATTAATGTTTTGTTTTCTGTTCATTTGTTACATACTTTCTCTAGCTCTCTCTTTAAATGGAATACTTTATGATAAGAAAAGTGAAATGAACGGAGGAAAAGAGTTAAGGGTGAAACTATACTCAACAACTATTACCACAAGACAGGATTTCTTGACAGAGAAGAGTTGGTTTTTTCCCCCCCTACTCTCAAACAATTAAGCCGCATGCCAGCACAGGCCCCCACAGTGAGGTGACAGCAGGTATTTTAAAATCTCTGGCCTGGCGAGAAATTATTTACGCTGCGTTTGCATTCGTACTCACAATACCGTCTATGGTCCTACCAAACCCTCCTCCTTTCCACTAACACCTGGTAATTAAAATAGACTGCCGCCGTTCCCAGACTGTATGCATTAATCATGTGTTTGGAGCGGTGCGGTGCCTCCCGTGTTTTGCGACAACAACTTATTTTTACTGTTGTTTAAATCTAATTCAATCCATATCCTCGAAGAACCTCTGTGTTGCAACTACATACAAGTTTTACAGACATTTGTGATTGACATTTCAAGAGTTTTGCACGAAATGCAATACTGGATTTTGTGCTCTATTAAAACAATAACAAGTTGGAAGAGTTTCACTGTCTGATTTAAGTATACTTTACTGTAGAGAGTAAGAATATTAGTGTGTGGACCAGTATTTCCCAATGTCTTGGGCTCTCTTCCATGTTTTATGTATGTTGGTCTCTAAGAATATGAGGACAAGGCTGTTTTGTTCCTCTTCATGATGTCTTACTCTGGGCGGACGGACCAAATCATTCTGATTCAGTATATGGCAACCTGATCATCATTCAGAATAGGGTCTTGTACAACTCACCTCATACATGAGCAGTTCAGCAAACAGTACAACTGTACATATCATAGGTTTACCAGTTGTTGAAATATCGATGTTCTTCATGGGAACTAACCCATGACAGTCTAGAAGTGCACTTTGGTATTCATTGGAGAGGCGGAACAGGTAAGCCTACTTATATACAAATGACATGTAGTGTTCACTACCACTAATTGTGGTATAATTAATACCACTACATACACAGCACATTATTTCATCAGGAAGCTTCTCCAACACACATCCCCAACATACTTACAGCACACTGCCCACACACACACACACACACACACACACACACACACACACACACAGTCACTGCTCCACTCCCTCCCCCACCACACACACACATCTTCACTGTCATCACTCACATACATCATACATACAGTACTCTGCTTGCAATAGTAAGTCCCTGCCCCCCCCCCCCTACATACACAGCACATTATTTCATCATTATTTCTCCAACACACATCCCCAACATACTTACAGCACACTGCCCCCCCCCCCCAATACACAGCACATTGTCTCATGAGGAAGTTTCTCCAACACACATATTGCACACTGCCCTCTCCCCCACATACACAGCACACTATCCCATCTCCCCTGTCATCCCCCCAACACACACACCAAGACCCCTGGCAGTTGGGTTAGCCCCTTGAGCCGTGGATCTGCCCAAGGTTTCTTCCTTGGTAAGGGAGTTTTTCCTTGCCCCTGTTGCTCTTGGGTGCTCCTTTGTTGGTGCCCCCACCCAATCCCAATCCTCCCCCACCTTTTTTATGCAGCCCTTGCCACTTAATCTACTAAACCCCTTCTACTGCACTTTTTACCCCCATTAATGCACAAATAGGCTGACACCAGACATAATTTCACTGCATTTCTTACTTCCAGTAACTATATGCATGTGACAATAAACTTCCTTGTATCCTTGAATCCTTGTAATTACAATGAGGGCTGAATGGAGCAGGCTGAATCAGTCAAAAAAATTCTTGGTGATATTTATTTGGAGTTTAATACCATGGTATTAGGGATTGTTTTGTCTCCCCCCTGTGAATCCATCGGCATTTAGTTGGAATACCAAAAGGATAGGACTTAACGGGAAATGTGAGAGAGAAAGAAAGTTTTAAAAAGCATTAATATTTTGAATACAAACATGACCTTTTGCGGAAGCTGTTTCTTATTCATCGAAAGCCATCAGTGGCTATCAGGACCAATGAAGGTGTGATGGACGAAGCCTAAATCAAATAGCAACTCTGCTGAGGTGACACAGAAAAAAAGACGTAGTCTGGAGAACAGAGTTCTGTCACTTGACAGGTTAGATACACACACACACACACACGTAAATGAGTGCTTGGGTGGCATGACTCTATTCTTATCAATTGTCATTAGCAATGGCACCTTCATCCCAGGCAAAGCAGAGTCCCATCATAGTGGTGTAAAGATATATAACTGCAGGGAAGCTCGCTAACTCTGTCCATGCCTTGGGTAGAGAAGGAAAATAAAAAAAATTAAATGAACATGCATTACATTATGGGACCATGTAAAAATGTTTCGAGTGTACCGTGAGACATTTTGTGTGTTATTTATTCAATTTCAAAAGCAATATCGCACAAGATGTAAGCACCCATTTCAATGATGGGGTGGGTGTGGGGGGGTCATGGGCAGGGAAATATTAAACCAGCGTTGGCGAGCCTGAAATTGATTGAACCTGAGCGGAGCTCTGATCTTCCCTCCCACTTTACGGCTTTCAAGTGTTTGTTTTTCTGTGCCACTCGATGAATACTGGAGTTTAATTTGGAAATGAAATTCAATTAAATTTATGAAAAAAAAAAAAAAAAAGAGAGAGAGAGACAGAGTGAGAGAGAGATAAATACACTACTAATCAGACTGGAAACGTAGCACACTGGCAGAATGGGAGACTTGCATATGCCTAAAGCATCTTGAAGAGCTTCTCTCTCTCTCTCTCTCTTTCAGCTCCAGCCTTTAACATCAAACCTCAAGGCTCTCCTATTCTCCAACACTGTATCAGACCGCTTCGCTTATACCAGATCACTTCATTTACTGATCCATGCAAGGCAACAAATAGCCATTCTTTCTTTCAGAGCTACTGTTCCAAACCCTGAATGAGAGCTTTATATACATTTACATGAGCACAAGTAGCAGAGTGAAGGATAAAAGTATTGTTTTTTTTTTTCATTTTGGGTTCATAACATGTTTAAAAGATTGATATATATACTAGGGCTGTCAATCGATTAAAATTAACCTAAATTAATCACATATATTTTTTGCTGTGAAAGTATTTAAAATATTTAAATTCAAATGAATCATTGAATAATCAGCATTAGTGACATTAAAGTTCAAAAACTCTTTTATTATTGTTTTCACTGTTCAAATAATTGCCATAATAATCTATGATATGACTTAATATGCTGAGGAAATAAATTCAAATGTGCTTCGGGAAGAAGTTTTTTTTTCACATACAAGGCATTTCAGGCCACAGATATATCCTAGGGGACACAATGAAAATGAATTAACACTTCAATGTCAACACTTATTTCTTTGCATTGTTGTGCTTAATTATAGAGTTGATGAACTCCTCGTGATATGCAAATTCCTTTGCTGCAGACATTGCAGAGGACTTTATTTTCAACACTTTATTTTTTATCAACACCATCAGGCCATTTTTTAAAAGTAAATGTTCCAATCAATGATCCAGGCAGCACGTTTTCTTCCCTCTCCTTCATTTTACTGTCCAATTTTCCTGACTAGAACGGCTCGGGGTCAAAGATCATACGGAATCGATTAATCTGCACTAATTTTTTAATCAGTTATTTTTTCTCAAATTAATTAATCTAAATTAATCAGTTATTTTGACAGCCCTAATATATACAATATTCATTTAATCATTCACTCAGACTCACTTGTAATAGGTGACAGTGTGAGCTTTTTGCATTGTCTTTGTATGTCTAAGTAAACCTACAGCATTTCAATACATGTGCAATAAACTCAAACAAAGTCAGAATAAAACACACTAAAAGTACACTGAAGAAATGTGTGTACATGTTCTGTCGCGGTATGGACAATGTGATGAGCAGCTTCATAAGAGTCCCGAACTATGAGGAGATAGCAGAGCGCTTTTAACGAACCTACGGACTCCCTCAGGTGATAGGCTGTGTCGATGGAAGCCACAACCCCATTCTGCCTCCAAGTGATGGCTATCGGGATTTCATCAACAGAAAAGGATGGGCTTCCTACGTTCTTCAGGGTGTTGCCGAGGTTCGATACTGGTACGCTGTAAGTAGGCTAGGCTACTAGAGTGCCTACTGTCATATAGCCAACTGCACAGTAACTTGCCATGTGAAGGCAACAAAGAGGACGCTCTAGAGGCGGATCTTCAGATTTATAACTTCTACTAAAACAAATCAGAGCTCCACCATTTTCATTACCAATCCGAGTGGCCTAATACAAAACGATGAAACTAATGTTTTACTAATTCTGCTTAGAACACCACACCTACTAAAGGAAGACTACAGAGGGATATTATAGAGGTGTTACAGAACAACCTAATGTGAGGCCTATACGTATATTATAGTAGCCTATTACTGTAGTTCTTTTTCATGGATGATAATGACCACATATGTGGTAAATGTAACATAGGCATTGTAAACGGTTATATAGAAGCTACCAGACAATGATAAAAAATAAAGAAATTAAGGTAACACTTTACAGATGAGTTCATAACACATTCATAGCAGCTGTCATAAACTGCACATAAAGCATTCATGACTGTTTCATGAGACATGACTCAACATTCATGCCAAACCTTTCATGAATGTGGAAGACAGAATGACAACAACTTGTCAAAATAAAAGTCCAACAAGTCCATCGCAAAGCAGCACTGCCGTTTTTGTTCCAAACCTCTTACCTGATCACATCACATCTGAGTCAACAGGCTACTCCAGTGCCAAAAAGTCAGAACATGGTCAAGCAAATAATTTTTGTTTCATAAAAATGTATTTGTTTTATGATGTAACCTTTGCAGATGATTTCTCATTTTTTGCTACTGGGAATGTCAAACCGTTCCAGGTTACACAAATACGGGTCAGCTGAATGTAGGCTAGTTTACCTCCCAGTGTTAAATTCAGCAATTATGAATACTTCACAACTTGTATAGTATAGTGACATTCGATGTAGACTTCATAAGATATTCATGAAATATTTACAAATGCTGGAGAGAAAAACGGCAATGCTGCTTTTATTTTGACAAGTTGTCATCATTCTGTCTTCCACATTCATAAAAGGTTTGGTATGAATGTTGAGTCATGTCTCCTGAAACAGTCTTGAATGTTTTATGTGCAATTTATGACAGCTGCTATGAATGTGTTATGAACTCACCCATCAAGTAAAGGGTTACCAAATACTCTTTTCTGATTGGCTGGTCGTAAAGTTTGTTTTCGTTTAAAGCAGTGCGTTAGCACACGATAAGCCTTGTTGGTCCTGCAGCCTAAGTACACAGCAGGCATAAGGAAGGCAGTGTGTTTGCGCACAGTACGTCTTTCCTGTTTACTGGGCAGTGAGTATAAAGTTTGTCACTGTCCGAGCGGTGTGTTCGCGCACGGTAAGCCTATACGGCGTGTTCGCGCGGTGGGTTGCAGCTTGCTTGTTGCAGACTCTTGTATTTCATATTGTATCCAGTCAAAATGGCCTCCCTGCCCTGCTGGACTTGCCTGGCGCCTATGGACCCTCATGATGGCCATAGAGAATGCCCCACCCATTTAGGGGTGGCACATGCAAGGGAGGATGTGGAGAATCCTTGCATGGCTGTGCTTGATCTTCCCCTGGAGGAGTGTGCGTGTAGGGCTGAGAGGTTGGAGCAGCCTGAAGGCTCAGGGGCTCCTCCTCCGTCACCCTTAATCAGAGATGACAGACAGGGGGCTGGCGGGCACAGAAAGCGCGCGCGCGCGCACTCCCCCGAGAACGTGCAGGTACACAGTTCAGCGGCACCTCTAAGAGACGACAGGGAGGAACCCCTGCACCCCAAGCGGAATCCCACTGTAAGATGTTGGTGGCTAGAAAGGGTCTCTCAGAGAGGCTGGGTATGGTGGAGGCTCGGCACCTTCCTACAGGAAGGGGTTCCGGTGCACCGAGCAGGTCATCCCATGATAACGTGCCCTCATGTCAGGGGGAGAGTGTAGAGCAAGTGGACGTTTTGTCCTTGTATGCACAGGACTCCCTGCTCAACTCTAACAGGCCGTCTGAGCAGGGGGAGCACACTTCGTCAAGCAGGCTCCGCCCAGGTGGACCTGGGAGATGGTGAGGTCTCTGCTGCTGATGTCTTATCCAAGGTCCTGTCAGCAGCCAAACTTGTTGGTCTGAGCGGGCCAGCGGAAGCCCCGGCTCCAGCTGAAGGGGTCTGGGCTGGCATTCCCATGTCCCGCCCGGCGACCTTGGTCCCAGTTGTGGCAGTATATCTGCAGATGCTCAGAAGGTCATGGGGCAACCCTGCTGGTCTACTACAAGTTAATGCAGGTTGTCGTGCTTTGATAAGGGACCAGTTTGAGTCAGACTCTGGGCGGGCTGACTGACATGCCGCCAGTTGAGAGAGACAATGGCAGCGTCATTGGGGCCAGCTCGGGTGACTGCTGACCCCAGGTGCCCAGTCAAGGAGTGTCGTAAAACTGACACCTCAGTGTGCCAGTCTAACAATGCGGCAGCACAAGCAGAGCACTGTCGTAGTGCTCTGGCTATTTTGTTGGCAGCGATCAGGAAGTCTCTTGACCCTAAAGATCAGGACACCATGTCGCTTGTTGACTCGGCTCTTATCGCCCATACCCAGCTCACTAGGGACGTTGGTGCCGCTATATCCGCGGCGGTGATGGCGCGCAGGCAGGTTTGGCTAGCACAGACCTCTCTCCCAGAAGGGGTGAGAAAGGACCTTGTTAAAATGCCGGTGGTGTCTGGTAAGGTGTTTCACCCCGGCTCTCAGGGCCTGTTTGACACGGCCGACCAGTCTCGCCGTTCGAGGGAGTCTGTCCGTCGTACCTATAGTAGAGCAGGTGGTCCAAGGTATCGGCCAAGAGGCTAATATCCCCCACCACAGCAGTCCTGGGCCAGGGGGGTTGACAGGACCAGGGGGGTGGAATTTGTTGCCCCTCAACGCCCATGGCAGCAGCCAGTATATCAGCAGCAGCCTCCCCAGTCAGTTCTGGTCTCCATCGAAAGGGAGGAGTGGTTTACTTCCCTGGACCTGAAGGACGCGTACTTTCACGTCTGTTTAGACCACAGGCAGTTTCTGAGGTTTGCATTCCAGGGGCAGGCCTCTCTCAGGAATATGATGAGGCGGTCATACAGACCATACAGTATGGCAGGGCCCCCTCTACGCAAGCGTGCTACAGCGAGAAATGGAGGGTGTTCTCGGACTGGTGTCGCGGTTAACAGTTAGTCCCGGCCACATGTGCGGTGCACAATATTTTGAGCTTCCTTCAGTCGCTGCTGGACATGCAAAGAGCATCCAGCACTATTAAAGTTTATGAAGCAGCTACCTCTTCCTTCCATCAGCCAGTTGATGGACTCACAATAGGGAAACATCCCTTGGTCTCTCAATTTATGAAAGTGGCATGTCACCTGCATGTGGCTCATGCAAATAGTGACGTGAACAATATAAAACCAATAGTGACCTCTCTCCAACACTAAACAGGAAGTGACCTCTCTCCAACACTAAACAGGAAGTGACCTCTCTCCAACACTAAACAGGAAGTGACCTCTCTCCAACACCAAACAGGAAGGGGCAAAGTAGGCGACAGCTGTAGCCTATATGATTATTTGTTATTTCATTCCTTATAAATTATTAGTCGGCTATTCCATGTGACAGAACAACTCTGTCACACATGAAACAATGCTGCAGAAACACGAAAAAATTACTTTGATATGAGTAGGCTATCATATGAGTTCCTGTTGATATGTAGTGCACGATGGAAATAATTTAAAGGAATCTATAGCAGTCTTGTAAATAGTGACCCTGCATGATCCCTAGTTGTTGCAAAATCATAGTCTGTGACTCAACAACTCTATCGCTTGTCTTTAGATGTGAGGGGGTCTGAGACTGTAGTCTTTCAAAAATCTTTTCCAAATCTTTGCAAAGTCTTTCATTGTAAGGAGGGCATTAGATGGAAGACCGACTACACTGGAGTGTCACAGGTGGCACTCTATGAGAAGAAGTATGTCCACCTTTTGGGCGGCCCTGAGGGGCATTTCTATAGCAGAGATCTGTGCAGCTGCTTCCTGGAGCACACCCTGCACATTTGCACGATTTTATAGGGTTAATGTTCCTCTGAGCTCAGCGGTGCTTTCTGCTGCACGCAGGATGTAGGTGTACAGAGCACTTTATTCCTCGCGACCCTGATGGCATGAGTCATCCAAGGTGTAGACCGTGGTGACGGTCTGTTAACAACTCATTGCCGTCATGATGTGCGTATCTCGCAGTTATGGAAATACCATGCACTATGCCATTAATGTTTCAAATTATATAATGTTTCTATAGTACAAAATGCAATTTCACTCTCGATAGGTTAACATGGCAAAACTCGACCCCCAACTGTACCTGATATCTTTCTAAAACTGCTTTTCAATGTCTCACTTGCATAAAATATAGTATAAACACAGATATATGTGCATTGACTTAGAATAAATGGAGTTTACTGCCTGGTCGGGACAAATGAAATGTGTTTCAATCATCCCGCCACAGATATTTAGCATTATAGGCTGTTTTGCATCCATTACAAACAAACATGCAATATGAAAGTCTGGGATTTGGGAGAGCAATAAATGGTCTACTGAATAAGCATGAAGTCGAACCTTTAGATGAAAAACACTCTTTAATAATAAAAAAATTAAACCGCTAATGAAGTTTACTTTTGAAAATCAAAAATTGTTTATCGCCTGTAACTCCGTGATAAATGGACGTAACAGGAAGACATTTGGCTGAGCAACGGAGGTTAATATGTTCTATGTTTTGTCCAAATGATGCCGGTCTATCGTTGTTGCATTTGGATAAAACTTGAATGTTTGGTAACACTTTACTTGACGGGTGAGTTCATAACACATTCATAGCAGCTGTCATAAACTGCACATAAAGCATTCATGACTGTTTCATGAGACATGACTTAACATTCATACCAAACCTTTTATGAATGTGGAAGACAGAACGACGACAATTTGTCAAAATAAAAGTCCAACAATCGCAAAGCAACATTGCCCTTTTTTCTCTCCAGCATTTGTAAATATTTCATGAATATCTTATGAAGTCTACATCGAATGTCACTTTACTATACAAGTTGTGAAGTATTCATAATCACTGCATTTAACACTGGTAGGTAAACTAGCCTACATTCAGCTGACCCGTATTTGTGTAACCTGGAACGGTTGGACATTCCCAGTAGCAAAAGATGAGAAATCATCTGCAAAGGTATCATAAAACAAATACATTTTTATGAAACAAAAATGATTTGCTTGACCATGTTCTGTCTTTTTGGCACTGGAGTAGCCTGTTGACTCAGATGTGACGTGATCAGATAAGAGGTTTGGAACAAAAACGGCAATGCTGCTTTGCAATTGTTGGACTTTTATTTTGACAAATTGTTGTCATTCTGTCTTCCACATTCATGAAAGGTTTGGTATGAATGTTGAGTCATGTCTCATGAAACAGTCATGAATGCTTTATGTGCAGTTTATGACAGCTGCTATTAATGTGTTATGAACTCACCTGTCAAGTAAAGTGTTACCGAATGTTTCATTCGTCCCGCGTTTCAATCGTCCCGGTTGTACCCCATAGCCTACAAGTTGGTTCAATATTGCAAACAACTCATCTATATTATATTTTACCATGTCTGTTCACGGACCACTTGGGATAGCTTGCGGACCACACTTTGAGAAACACTGCTCTACGCCATATCATTCAGATGGCCACTTTATGACCCCCGCCAGATACTGTAGCATGGTTAGAATGACATTTATTTTTCTATATTGCATTTTACATTTCCCATTATTGTCGTTGGCAGCTCATTGCCTGCAGCAGTCCTGTAGGCCTATCTTTAGAAAAAATGTGTATCATACGCGCTCAAATTGCTAATAGGTATTGATAATAAGTTAATTTTCATTCATCGTTGGCATGGAGGGCTGGTTTCCCAGGACTTGATGAACACGCCGCTAAAAAGCAAAAACGAAAAGCACAAACCACACTTCCAATGCCGACACATTGTGTTGTAAACCTTTATTAAACAACAAAGTGGAGCATCACAAACATTTCAATTTGAACTTGAGTTAAACAGACGAATCTGCGACCAACTATCAGAGGCTGAATCATCAGCTGAACACATCTGCAAAAGAAGGGGGCGTTAAATGTAACGGTTACGTTAAAGGATAATTCCGGTATTTAGCACTTTGAGTCCCTTTTCTGGTTTGTTTTGGATGAACTAGAGTGGTGGACACCGAAATTTTGACGATGGGCCCTGTCTCGACTTTCTGACTCGTATTGAATCGTCTTTGACTGTTTCAGAGTGGCTGGCTAAGGGCATGCACAAACATGTCCTTAAAACAACCCTTAACGTTCATTTTTAAAACTGTGCAACTCACCGAGTGGTTAGTGATGTTTGTAGTAGTAACGAGTGTAACAAATTGCTTTACTGCATTTGCACACATACTTGCCAGGCACCGGCTGGAACAAGGTGGCGATGGAGTAAACCGTTGTCAGAGGAACAGGGAAGAGGAAAATGACAGACTGACCGATTAAGGGGTGTCGTAAATCATATACTCTGAGGCTGTAGGGGGAGCTCTGCAGAGAAACCTGCGAGCAAAAAGCAAGAAAACCGCGAAGAAATTGGCAACTGGCGTTGTTTCTCTTTAAACTGCAGACAAAAAGACAATCATGGAACTAAGCGTCCACTGTGCCATACCATTCAAGGCAACTGAATTCAAAATGTCTGGGAGTGGAGCACTTCTCATTTGTTGTTTTCCATTTGTGGTTAATTTCAGGGGTGGTCAAGTTCTAATGTTTTCAGCTTGCCCACTAGACAAGTAAACGCCCCATGTAGCTTGCCCAGACCAGTATCCAATAGATATTAAATGGAGATACAGCTATGCCATTTACACAAGCTGTTGTACTGTATGTGTACTTCCCACTGAGCTGGTGCATTTAACATTCTTGCTTAAATGCATGACAAAACTATGTTATATTTCAACTGTTTTATGAAATGAATGCAAGATAATTGCATTGTTTTTCATTTAGTTTGTGTTCTTATGTGGGCATTTCCTAATGGATAGTAGTAGTATGTATAGTATGCACAGTAGCCTGTAAAATATGTAGTGTTGCTTAGGGTCCTCACTCTTACCAGGTAGTGTTACTTAGTATCCTCACCAGGCGGGTTCAGAAAATGCCCAAATATAAATGTGGATAAAACAATAATGTAAACGTGAATTAAAAAAATAAAAAAAAACTCAAATATCACAAAAAAGTTAATAGGCTCGTTTGAGGTAGTTAATAAAGCTTTATTGTGAATGTGAAATTGAAACACATATTTCACATTTAGGTAGGTAACATTATAGCCATTCAGAAAGGTGCGCATTAATTCATGTGGTCTGATGAAGAGACATAATTATTTTTATAGTTGGTTTAAGGCGAAGACATTGGTGCAAGGCTATAGCAAACAATAACAAAATGTAAACATTTATAATGATAATTGTGGGCATTATCCTCCCGGTACAGTCATATGTTGCCACCATCAGGTATAAAGGGTTTAGCTTTTGATCATTTTCCATTTTCCTCTTTACATTCTGTCACGCTCTTAACAGCAATAACTACCACAGCCTTTGATGGATAAAATAGAAAACGTATCAGATTTTGGACAAACCGTTGTCACATTCACCTGGAATGAATTGTGAGGAGATAAAACCCATCTGTAAACTCATTGCATCACTTAATGGAAACACCAGTTATCGGTAATTGAGATTTTTTTTGCATTTTTGAAATATCAGTTTTTGAACAAAAACCCTACTGCTGCAGACACTGCTCAGACAGAGCGAGCCAATGGTAGTGATGTGGGTCAGGCACCTTTGCTCTGTAATCAACTGCTTCTGTCTTGCCATGGGCGGATGAGAACAGGAGGTGGATGCAAGTGCACCACATAGAGAGAGAGAGAGAGAGAGAGAGAGAGAGAGAGAGAGAGAGAGAGAGACCGTATGTACTTTATGTGTGTGTTTGCATCTAGAAATAGAGTCTGTGTCTTGCTTGTATCGTGATTTTAGTTGTGTGTGCATGCGTGTCTGTATTTGCTTCCGTTTGTGTGAAATGGTGAGGGGGGGCAGAGTGTTTCAGTGTGTTTCAGTAAAACAGCTTCACAGCTGCTTACTTATTCTCAGTTATGTGATGGGACATACTGCATGGGTCTATTCAATGTTATCTTATTTCATTCTTCTTATTTCATTTCCTTTTATTTGTTTTTAGTTAGGATGCATGCTTGATAGGTTTATCTATTTTTCTTTAGCTGATGTGATGACTGCCAGTTCCTGTTTTGTGAATCGATCATTTTCCCCCTCTCCCACAGTTTCTCTCCAGTTTCTGCTGAGTTTTAAACATCTGGAGGAGCATCCGTTTTGAAGCATCAATATGAAATTGGAGTTATTTATTCATGTTATGTCATCTTAGAGACATCTTTCATAGTTTTAATGTAAAATCTGATGATAGTGGGCAAGATCAGTGGGGGTGTGCGCATGTTAGTGAATTCGTTATGTCAGGACAGAGATGACACCATTGCAGTGTATTGTGGACATATACATCACATTCTATAATCCACTGAAGGATGTTTCTCACTGTAAAATAGTTCAGATCATTTTCTTAGACATGGTCTGTACACGACTGACCAAGAATAAGCTTCCAACAACGTTTAATCCAGCGAGCTGTGTGTTTGTGTGTGTCTGAAGGGGGTAGTCAGAACTTCGCAATTGCTAAGCAGCATATTCTCTCAATATTATAACACATTTGCAGACCTCTGGTCAAACTTGGACACATTATTGCTACACAGCACTTAGCTGTCAAGCTGAAATGACTTAATGGAGGAGAGAGAGGGTGAGAGAGAGAGAGAGGGGGGGAGAGAGAGAGAGAGGTTAGTGGATGGCCTAAGCCCTCATCAGGAGGGATCAGGACTGAATCGTTTAGACATTTTCCATACGGTGGCATTATCATCTCATAATGCCAGATCTGTATGGATTTAGGCTGAAATGTTATTAAAGTCACCACATGGGGAAAACAAATTAGACCCAGTGCTGTTTTCCTGTGTGTGTGTGTGTGTGTGTGTGTGTTTTTGAGAGAGAGAGAGAGAGAGAGAGAGAGAGAGAGAGAGCGCTAGAGAGAAATAGTCAGCCCGCTCCTTAATCATAATGTGGTTTTGTTTTATTACTTTTCTGACAGTCGAGTTGTCCGCCTCTCTCTGTCTCTGTTTCTCTCTCTCTCCTTGCAGACAGGTAGGCAGGGTGCCAGCACACCGCATTGTGCCTGCGACAGAAGTTTTTGCACAGTAATAATGTGGGCAAGTAACAAGGGAAAAGTATGACGACCACACAGTGAACACTATAATGACTTCAGTCTGCCAGCGCACCTAGCGCACAGCCACTTCATCCTATAGAGACAGACAGAGGAGAAGAACAAGAAGTGAACATATTCGACTCCGTGTGCCACTCACTAAGTTATTCTTAGCAAACACTGTAACAAATCAGCACCACACTGATATCAACAGATTAGCTTGGGACTTTGCAATGTCATGTTTCCCCTTAGACTGGTGTTACCGAGCAACACCTTCAAGTATCTGTCGTGGTGCCAAAGAGATATGGCTGCATGTGTGAAGCCTAGTGGCTGACTGATTTCAGTTGGTTTTGTTGAAGGTGCCATATAGCTGCCGTGACGGAGCTTCATTGTAGCCTAGAGTTGCTCTTTGTCCTTCAGTAGAACAGTAGGAACACAATGTGCTATTGTGTCTCTCTTACATGTGGCTGCCCAGTGTCTGGCTGGAAAGGTTAAGTGCATCAGAACGTCTTGGGACAGACAAATGCATCAGAAAAGCCCCCGCCAGTGTGAGGAGGAGGAGGAGAAGAAAAGGGAAGGAGGAGAGTGTCAGGAAAAGGAGGAGGAAAGGGAAAGAGCAAGATTTTTTCTCCTCCAACCCAAATGCACATGCTCCAGACCAATTATACCGTCTTCCTACCCATCTGGCCTGCAGTTGGACGGCAGGAGTGAGAGGACGGGTGAAATCCAGATTGATATAGTCCAGTTCTTATCTACAACTATATACACATATATTTTAGATTGTAATGAAAGCATGATCAAAGATCAATTCAATACATAAAATGACATTGTTACAATGCACATTTCACAGATAATTTAGAATTTACAACCAGAGGTTTCATCTCTGACCACGAGGAGAGGTCAAACCAGGCGATTAAGACTGGTGATTCATTAAGCTGTGGCCAGTTTGGTGTGGGGGTCATTGTAAGTCTAAACAACAACCATTTCTGTGTCAGAAGGGGGTCTTCTGATAAAATGCCATTTTCGCATGTGCACACAAACACTTCTTGTCATGTTGTGCCGGGCATAATTTGCCATTTAAATAAAGCAAAAGTAGGGGTTAATTACTCCTGTCCTGTCTCCACTCCCAATTACACAACTGTAAATAACAGTGAAGTTTAACACACACAAAATGAGAGAGAGAGTGAGTGAGAGAGAGGGAGAGAGAGAGTGAGTGAGAGAGTAAGGGAGTCCAAGAGAGAGAGAGGTGAGAATTGCTGGGGTTGAATGCGCAGCTCCAAACAGCATGATGTTGTCGTGCGAGAGCTTTAATGGCTGAGCTAGTAGAAGATGGAGGCGTTGAAGAGAGAGGGACCAGGCCAATGGAGGTGGAGGCCTGACAAGCCGTAAAGCTAAATCATTAGTTCGGTAATTAGCTTCGTCGGTTCCCCTCCGGGTCTGTTTGCGTTCAATGTGCAGGCAGGCAGGCAGGCAGGCAGACACAGTCTCGCCCAGTCATAGACATGGGGGATGTCTGTGACAAAACAAGGCACATCGAGGCCTTGTCTCATGGCCAGCTCACAATCTTAAACTCCCCAATTCAAGCTCAAAATACAAGCAAAGTTACTCATCAATAATCCAATTGCTGCTTTTCTCCTTCATCTTTTGTGCTGGTGTTGTTGATCGGATTGATTAAGCCATTCCATCTGTTTAGTCGGCTCATTTGTTGATGCATGGTGGAAATAGAGTTGAGGAATATTTACGCAGGATTGACTCGCATTGCTGTTACGCTGACATTGCACGTATTGACTGCCAATCGAAACCATTAACTGATAAGTCATTTTTTGTGTGTTGAGAGCAACAGTCAGTCCCCGCTTTAAACTCTCCATGTGTGCGAAAAACAAGTGAATAACTCTGCCTCCCACTGCACCTCGAATTATCCGTCGTGTCACATTTGGACAAGCGGCGATCACGGCACCGTGTGTCATATCTCACACCGAGATATAATGGGCCTCTGAATCATCCAACGCAGGGGGTCTGAGGTGCTGTGGCACTGCTTGGGGAACCGTGGGTAATATTTCCAAACTCTCTCCACACCTGAGAGAAAAGATATAACAGTTACTCCAGGAAACTGTTTGGCACAAGTCTTTGTTTTAAGGCCCACTAAGTGTTACTTGTAGCAGTGTTATGCTGTGTGCTAAATGTTGCGACTGGTGGGCGAAAGAGAGGCGCCCTGGCGGGTGAGTGGGGTGGTTTCTCCGGCCATGGCTCAGACCAGTGCACCTTCGCTGCGAGTCGCCCACCATGCCTGCCATATGGCGCCACCCCGAAAGTGCCCCTGTCGTGCCAAATCGTGACTGGTGAAGCTGCATCATCAGCTGAGAGATCATCACGCACACCTCCTTCTGCTCTCGCACTTTGTCTCACCTTTTCTCTCTTTTCGATCTCTACCGTTTATTCATTTTTTCCAACATTCTATTTCTTTCCCAGCGTTTCTGTTGCTCTCATATTGTAGTTATTTCAAAAATTCTGTCATTCTCTCTTTCCCTTTTGCTAACATCCACAGTACATGTAGCTTGTTTCTCTCTCTAACCCCACTCTAGCTGAGCTCATCCATTCTTCTTGTTTATCTTTCAAATTGTTTGTTGTTCCCTTCTTCTTCTTCCCTCCCTCCCTTCCTTCCCCCTCTTCAGCCAGGCGGCAGAAAATGAGTTTGGAAAATGCCGGTCGTTTCTCTCACTCGTAGTCACATATGTCACTTTTTGTTTTGTTTGCGCTTGTGGAGCTCACGCGTCGAGACCAAGCATGACTCGTCATTAGCGATCAGGCAGACTGTGCTGAGTTTCTCTCTCTCTCTCTCTCTCTCTCTCTCTTTCTCTCTCTATCTCTGTCACCCTTTCCTCTCCTCTATCTTGCCATCATTTAATTATTCAATTGCATTATTAATTTATTTCATCTGCTGTGTGTGTGAGAGGGTGGCAAGCTGCGAACTTGACAGCTTGTGTTGGACTTTATTTTGGCTCTGTGCCAGTGCCATGTTGAAAGGAGGGCTGTTGTCGGCCATTTTGGCCACGAAAAACTTAGCGCTTGCTCCCACTGTGCACCGCAGACCAGCTAAATGTCAGATATGTACACTTATAATCATCTGATTGCACTTTGGCTATTTAATCAGTAAAAACCTGTAAATGTGGAAATGTGTGAATAATTTGTTCAAATGGCAAAAAACAATATTTGCTTGCGAAGTGAGAAAAGCATCAAGGTCATCCAGTTTTATTTAGACAGACACAAAGCTAACAAAGCTAACAAATTGTCAAACAAAGTGTTCAGTGTGGAGTGTCAAATGTGGAGAGGTGTCAAGTGTAAACTTAGAGCAGATATTTACTGCTGTATTTCAGAAATGTTCCGCTTCCTTTCTCTCATCAGAAGGGTTTTCTTGTTCAGCTATACTTTTCCTCTGAAGTGTGAGCAATCTGTTAGGAGAAACAGCCTGCAAACACCCCACTGGCTGTCCGCCCCGGCGTCACTGTCGTCAACGTTTGAGTCTGCGAGGGGAACAATGTTGTTTCTGTTCTGCTATGCCCTGCTATGGCCTCCCAGGTGGATGCAAATGTGCCCACTGTGTCACTGTGGCTCCAGTCCCCAGGTTTGGGAGGTCTGTTGAAGGGAGGCCGGGACACGTTTTTTTTCTTCTTTTTTTTTTCATCTTCCTGTGTTGTAGTGAGAAGATGGGGGGAAAGGAAAAGAAAGTGAATGTCTTACCTTTTTTTCTCCTCTATCTCTCCCCTACCCCCCAGCTCCGAATGACTTAGGTCAACTTTGGATTAGAAGCGGTGATGTATCTGCGCTGCCAGCGTGCATTAGCGCCCGCATCCCTTCTCCTGCAGATGCTTACAAGGAGCGCATTACTTTCAATTACGGCCACAACTTTTCTTTTTAATTAAATGTACAGACAGATTAATTATGGGTCGCCTTAAATGATGACAAAATTAAAGGGTCCCCAATGTCAGCTGCTACTGGTGTCTAGTGGCATTATCGTGGGCGTGAATTTACACACACACACACACACACACACACACACACACACACACACACACACACACACACACATACACACACACACACTCACACAACCTTAAGGACACAACCTTAAGGACACAACTTCCAGGTACACACACATACACACAAACAAACACGCACGCACACACACACACACACACACACACACACACACACACACACACATCTCCTCAAGCTGTTCGATAAGCAATCTCAGAGGGGGGTTAGTGATCATGTGGGGAAGTTATCTGGAGCCCCTGGTTTCCACATGTCCGACAGTTTCGATTGGCTGGCCAAGGCCGGGAGACACCCAGCAAGCCTCGGCTCAGGCTGGTGTTACCAGACATAGCAGAGATGCACAGCAGGAGCCTTAGCAAAAATAAGAAATATATAAATTAATAAATGCATATATAAATTAATAAATAAACAATATGGGCTGGCTGAGGTTATTATTTATGTTTTATTTTGTTGTTGTTTTTTGCAATGAACACCCAGCTACTCCCCCCTTCCTCTCCTCTCCATAACAGTGTCCCTAAGTGGAGACTTATGGATCTCCCCCTCTCATGTTTTCTGTTCACTGTTTCTGACAGACAGATACAAACACATCATCCTTTAATGAAAGGAAAGATTGGTTCTAGTGTTTGTCTGCCTACGCACTAACACAAACACATCAACTCACTCCCTTAACTGCCATCCCCCAACACACATGCACACACACACACACACACACACACACACACACACACACACATGCACACACACACGCGACACACACATGCACACAGCCAGTCAACTGAGCCAGAGCGCATGAGTGACACAAACATGTTATGAAAGATGAGGAACATCTGGCACTGTGGGTCGAGTGGTGTCGGTCACGCCGCCTGGCCCGCATTTCTCCTGGGGAGGGTGGGGTGGAGGGAGGAATTATGTCAGTCTAATACTCCTAGATCTCAGGATTTAATGGCCTCCTAAGAGTATTATCATTTTCAACTTTTTCCACCCCCCCCCCTCCCTACCACCCTCTTTTTAATTCTATTAAAGCGAGGCTTTCACTTGTCCATAAACCAGCCATCAGGGGCATCTGGGGCAAGTTAGATGGCCACACTTGCTTTTGATGATTAACAAAAACCTGGAAGTGTTTTAAGTTCAGTGCCAACAGAATTATCGTGATGGGTGATGGCACTCATTCTAAATGTGCATTTGGGAATATTATACACAAATGTTGTAGTAGATTAAGTTGTCATAGGCCTTTCGTGGGAAGCGTTTTATTTAATTTATTTATTTGTTTATTTTATTGTTTTGCTTTATCAGTGATTTGATTGTCGTTGAGCAGCTCTTTCTACACTGTTAAGGCTCTTGGAACAGCAACTGTGCGTGTGAATGTACTATAAAATTGAGTTGAGATTGCAAAAAGAGAGAGAGTATGAGAAAGTGTAAGAAGAGAGAGAGAGAGGGATATGAAAGTGTTAGAAATCTGAGCAAAATGAGCAAGCACCCTGAACTAACCCTTTGGGGGATTGAGTGCAGACTAAATGCACCTCTGTACACACACACACACACGCACGCACACACACAAAACCGGGTGTGGGAGAGGCCAGGGAGCATGACTGGACGTTTGGCTAAGTGGAGAGGACCTGTGGGGCAGTGTGTTCGTGCGTGTGTGTTTAGTGGGCGCATTCAGACACCACACACCATGTCACTGCCAGAGGTTGCTCCATTATTCTAGCACCGGGGTCACAGACGGCAGACCACGACTCTCTCCATCACCGAAGGGGCACCGGCGCATCGCCACGACGATGAGGGCCGCTGAGGAGGAAGCCAGGAGTCGGGATTCGATTGGCTGGAATAATTCCTGGACGACAAGAAAGGCCAGTGTGGTCCTGAGGGGTCTCACATGGCTTAATCGCTCTAGCCTACGTTAAAGGGTGACCACGACGCAGAGATTTGATTCTCTACATCCTGAAATGCCACGCTACAGAAAGAAGGCAGAGAGGGGGGGATATAGAAAAAATCTGTGAAAGGATGCAAGTACTAATGGATCTCTCTGCTACTTTAGACTCATCATTCATTTAAGTATTTGTTTTTTTCTCTCTTCTCTTAAACCAGATCATCCTCTGGAAGTAGCATTTCCACTTTGGAGAGAGTGAGTTAGAAAAGAGAGAGTGATTTAGAAAAGAGAGAAGGAGGAAGAGAAGGAGGGAGGGCAGGAGAGAGAGAGAATGAATGTCATACCACAAACTAAATCTGATCAGTGCAGGCGAAACATGAACAGACATAAACTCGTCCTGAATCTAGTAGCACAAGTCCCCTTCATTCTCTCGTTCGGAGACGCTCCCCCTTTTGTCTCTCTCTCCGCTCTCTCTCTCTCTCTCTCTCTCTCTCTCCGCTCTCTCTCTCTTTTCCTTCCCTCTCTCCCCCTTTCCCTTTCTTCCTCCCCGTGTTGTGGATGATAGCCTGAGCTTTCCCTGCTTGCCTAATGAGCCGTGATCACTCAGTTACCCTGGTAATTAAAATCAGATATTAAGCCATCCCATAATCTCCTCTGCCTGGGCTGCGAAGCTGGAGCCTGACTGTCATGTTGCATTAGCCCACGCATAAACTCCAACTCAGAGCCGCGACTTGGTCCCACCACAGAGCCAAGCGTTTCATTTTAGTGTGTCTGTGTGCGTGTGTGTAGGTGTGTGTGTGTCTGCATGCGTGCATGTGTGTGTGTGTATGTGTGTGTGTGTGTGTGTGTGTGTGTGTGTGTGTGTGTGTGTGTGTGTTTGCTTGTGGGTGGAAACAAATGACATTTGTTCTTTCACATGCACAGACATGGCTACTTTCGTATGTTATGGTTTGTATAATATTGTTTTATTTCCATTAGGCTGTTGATTAATTTGACATTATTGTTTATTATTGATATTGTCCTTAATATAGTCTTACCATGTCATTGTTTTTATATTGTTGATTGAATGGACATTATTGTTTATTATTGCTTTTCCCCTCATTTTCATTGCTTTTTATTAGGCTATTTATTGAATTGACATTGTTGTTTATTATTGCTATTCTCCTTATTATAGTTTGACCAACATTCTAATCTGTTCCCTATTATATTTTAAATATTATGTTGTTTTTTGTTATTTTTTATTTGTGTGTCGCTTTGGACAAAGGCGTCTGCAAAGTCCCCATAACCATACCCATGAAATCATTAATGTTAGATCCCCTGGACATTTAAACAGAGAATAGACTTTGTTTCATCACAAAGACTATCTATCTATCTATCTATCTAAGCCCTTACATACAAACATATGACCATTTTTGGACACCTCATGGATAAAATCACTTGACCGTTTCTAACAGAAAGACATTACACTCAAGTATCAATATGCCTCCTTCAATCTCTTTCTCTGTCGTTGGCTGTTCATCACATGATATTAATTATATCAGCACCTTTTCTCTGCAGAGGTATGCAATGCATATCATATAGAGTCACGTGTCACACATAGAGGCACATATCACATAGGGCAAGTTGGATGCACAGAAATGTATTTAGTGTTGGTAAGACTAGTATTTTTTTATTTGACATGGTAAACCTGTAACCACAACATGCATTATAATAGTAAAATGGAATTTTCAACACATTTTAAAAGGGGGGGGGTCACATATTTTATTCCACAGATTGCTCTGCTGATAGCAAATAATGTTATGTGTTTGATATGGAAGGCTAGTGTGAATGTACCAGAGAACATAAACCCACTGTATCAACATACTCTCTTTCTCTCTCTCATTTGTCTCCCTCTCCTCCTGGCATCTGACACAGTTAGAGGCGCAGTGCGTCATCCTGTGATTTCCTGGACCTCAGAAATCACCTGACTGGGCATCAGCCCATCTGTTGATTGTTCACAATCATGGCTGGCTGTGGTTGCGCACACACACACACACACACACACACACACACACACACACACACACACACACACACACACACACACACACACACACACACACACACACACACACACACACACACACACATACACACACACACACACACACAGACACAGACAGACAGACACACACACACACCCAGACAGACACACACACACACACACCCACACACACTAACACACAGGGCCATAATTATGCCCTGCAGTGATTCCCTTTCACTCTCTGAGGCTGGGAGCTATGAGAAGGGGTGAGCCACCACACACACACACACACACACACACACACACACACACACACACACACACACACACACACACACACACACACACACACACACACTGATGTTCCCAGCCACAAATGAGAGAGGAGGAAACAAAGGGGGGATGCCAGTTAGGAAATAGAGAGGATAACAGGAAGAATAAAAGGTATACCATGCATGTGCATGTGTGTGTGTGTGTGTGTGTGTGTGTGTGTGTGTGTGTGTGTGTGTGTCTGTGTCTGTGAGTGTGTGTGTGTGTGTGTGTGTGTGTGTGTGTGTGTGTGTGTGTGTGTGTGTGTGTGTGTGTGTGTGTGTGTGAGCATGTGTGTGTGTGTGTGTGTGTAAGGGCAGATGACATTATTATTAACACACAGCTGCAATCTATCTGAGATCAGCGTTGTATGGAACAGCTGCTATGTCATTATACTGCGCACCCTCATTATGGAGCTGGACATACAGTTTTAATGAGTCATCAGTCTTATATCCACCCCAGCTTCTCTTATGGGCTGGAAGAAAAGAGTGGAGAATGGAGAGAGGGATGAACGGACAGGAACGAGAGCAGAAAATGAGGGAAAGAGATAAAAGTGAAACAGAAATAAAAGTTTGAACATCTTATGGACACATCCATCAAGTCATGCAGTATAAAATGTATTACATGTTACATAGATCGAAAGGCACAGACAAATCGTTGGCTAGACAAGAAGTCACAATACAGTGCATAAGGTACTACCATGTTAGCATTTGTCCTTGAACTGTGGCAAAATGTCCTTGAAAGTTTATAAATCTAAAAAATCTATTACGTGCATAACATTAATTAGGGCAAAACTTCAAACTATCACATGAATAGCATTTGGCTATGATCTTGGCCAATGAATCATATTAAATTACACCATGGTTTAATATAAGTCATTGATTTTTATGCATTTCCCGTGTTAAGTGTGTAAAAGTCTGCCTCCCGCCTCCTAAAAGTCTGCAGTCAGCAGCCATTTTGTGGAAAATTGCCCACTATACTAGATGAGTCTCTGCCTCCCTAAAGCACTTCATATTGCTGTCCATCTTCTGGGGCTCCTGCCAAAACAGAGATGGGGATAGAGAGAGAGGGAGAGAGAGAGAGAGAGAGAGAGAGAGGAGGGAGCCAGGAAAGGAAAGAATGATTGGAGGCTGATCTTGTGTTATCCCTGAAGCACTGGAGCATTGAGAGACAGAGAGAGAGAGAGAGAGACATGGAGTGAGGGAAATGGAGAAAGAGAGAGGGAGCGTGATAGACAGACAGATGGACACAGAACCCCCCCCACACACACACACACACACACACCCACACACACACACATTCCCACCGGCTCTCTCTCTCTCTCTGCCTCAGACCCAGGGCAAGAGCCACCAGTCTTCTGCTGACAAACGGCAAATAGGGTCCCATTACCAAACAGAATGCTAATGCCCCAACTTCCCCGGGGATCAGCTCCATGCTCTCTACTCACCCCCCTTATCCCAAACCCAAAACAACGCAGAGCGCCCCCTCTCTCCTCTACCTCCCCCATCTCTCTCTCCCTCTCCCTCCATCTCTTTCTCTCCAAGGGTGAATGCATGGCAGCGTCTATTCACCACAAGTGCTAAGGGATAATAACTGCATAAATCTCGCAAAACAAAAATGGCCTTACTTGTATGCTTCTCTGGTCTTCCCTCCTTTCATACTGCTTTTATTTGCCTCTCTCTCTCTTTCTCTCCCTCTTTCCACTTCTCTCACTCTCTTCTTCTTTTTCTTCTTTTGTGTCCTGAACCTTCTTGTGAAACCCCAAAGAGGGACTACTTGAGGGAGGTTCTCAAAGGATGAAAGAGAGAGAGAGAGAGACACTTGTGCTGATGCAGGTCTTCATGCTCTGGTTGCAGAGTGATTTTGTGTGTGTGTGTGTGTGTGTGTGTGTGTGTGTGTGTGTGTGTGTGTGTGTGTGTGTGTGTGTGTGTGTGCTCACACACACACACATGTGTTAGTGTGTGTGGGGGGGTGTAATGGGTTTCAAGGGGAGTGTTTTAAGGTAGGTAGGTAGGTAGGTAACAAGGTAGGTCTTGTGCTCAATCTGGCACCACAACAGGACAGGGCTTGGTGATGTCTCTATGTGAAGTAGCATGCAGTCTGTATTTGATATAATTAAACATTTTAGATTGTGACGTTGTGCCAACTGCTTATACACAAAACCCCACACCAAATCTGCAAAACTATACATTAATTCTCAGTGTTTGACTCAGTTTTCAATTTCCTAAAACACATTTTGCGAAACACCACACACAATTTTCTACCTAAGAGTAGAGTTTTGAAAATGTGTGTAAACAAAAACTGTTACCTTACTGTAATGTAAATGATGCAATTAATCACTGCTGTGATATAGCTGGATGGCTAGGTAGATAGATAGATAGATAGATAGATAGATAGATAGATAGATAGATAGATAGATAGATAGATAGATAGATAGGGAGTAAATTGATTGTTCTAGATCTGGTTGTTTTGTAAATCCATGGTCACTAAGTCCCCTCTGATTAAAGCTGATCTGACAGTGTGTGGGGGCTCTGGACTGAGAGAGGAAGAGTGTGACATATTGAGTACCAGCAGACATAAAGCTTAGGGCACACGCACACACATACACACACCGACCCACTCGCAGTAATAATCAGCCTGTTCTTTCCTATGGTTCTTTCACAGAGTTGGGGAGTAGTCAAGACCCATCTCAGAGCATTGGTTTTGGGCCACAGGAAACAACACCCCCAAGCCAACACACACACACACACCACACACACACACACACACACACACACACACACACACATGTACAACCACTTCAATAATCTGCTCCTCCAGTGCCAGACCTCCCTAAATTCGGCTTTGAAATGAAAAAAAAAAAACTCAGCTTTTTTCCAACTTCATCCTCGGACCACTAATTGGAATGCCATGACATGAGTGCTAACACTACACACTGGCAGATGGGGCCAGTGGAACCATCTAGAAATCCTGCGGCCATTCTATGTCTTTGGGGTATGGTCACCATCAGGGTCATCCATCTTTTTGACCACTGTGTGTAAAACACCACGGTGGGGCAAAATACCACTGTGCTCTTCATCTAATCATGTTACATCTCTATCATTAAAGCTGACACTGTAAATCCAACTCGAATTATGGTACAATACAGATATATTTATTTGACCAAGAATGAACCATGTCACACATTTGAGTTTAGTGTTGTGGTTATTAGATTCTGGGTTGTCAATTATGTCTTTCTCATGCATTTGTACAGTAATTCTTTGTTAATTATTTACGTGTGCTCAGTGGTGATTTTCTCCATGATCTTGACATAGTTAGCAGCTCTAGTGTTACTGTACTAGTAATATCACAGCTCTAGTGTTACTGTATTAGTAATGTCACAGCTCTAGTGTTACTGTACTAGTATCACTGCTCTAGTGTTACTGTATTAGTAATGTCACAGCTCTAGTGTTACTGTACTAGTAATATCACAGCTCTAGTGTTACTGTATTAGTATCGCAGCTCTAGTGTTACTGTACTAGTAATACCACAGCTCTAGTTTTACTGTACAATATCACAGCTCTAGTGTTAGCCTACTGTATTAGTAATATCACTGCTGCTATTTTATTCTGTCTGAGCTCCATGGACTAAGAGGAAGTAGAATCAATAATTGTAAGATGAAAATGGCTACTCCAGTCGTTAGTCACTTTGGGTTCCTCTGTAAACAGCTGTGTTGTCTGGCGGAGAACACCAGTCAATACAAGAGCAGATCTAGAGGATGCTGGGAAAAGAGCTGTGGGTTAGAGGTCACTCCTCTATTAGGCAACAAACAAGTGCTCGCCATTCAAGCTGGCTCTGGCCTTTTTTTGTGTGTGTTTGACCTGCACGGTTGGTCTTCTGGGTCTGTTCCCTGACTGACCCTATGTCCACACAGCTACGACTGCTGGGGGTCAGACACTGACTGGACAAAGGTGAGGAAGTCTGGGAGAAGAGCAGTAACAGAACAGAGACAGGGGAGAGGTCATATCTGTTTGTGAAATGTTAGCAAGGAGCAAAGCAAGGCTAGTGTGTGTGTGTGTGTGTGTGTGTGTGTGTGTGTGTGTGTGTGTGTGTGTGTGTGTGTGTGTGTGTATTTGTGTGCATTTTGGTGTGTATATAGAGCAGGGCTCTCAAGTTGTGAAGTTTGCAAGGAGTGAGACTTTGTTTCTCAGGGGGGAGTGGCACTGTGCCAATGCCACGCCCCCTCCCCCCTGATCGAAGTACATGAAAGTCCTACGTCTGCTTGAACTACTCGTGGTGCCACGCCCCCTCCCCCCGATCAACAGACCCACCCTCCCCATGTCCCATCCACCCAGCTTCATGAGAGAGCACAAATTCCATTATTTCAAACACACTGTTTCATTTATTCTAGAACCCTATAATAAATAATAATAAATAATAATAATAATATAAATTATAATAATAATTTCACCCAAATGGGCCCTTTGAACAGCAGTGGCTCATTCTGCTCTAAACAAACAGAAAACAACCAAGTGAGAAAAAGCACATTGAGCCCCAAAATGGTCTCTTGAACAGTGGTGGTTCTGTCCGTGTGTGTGTGTGTGTGTGTGTGTGTTTATGAGTGATGTTGTTTGTGGTTTGTGGCAGATTTTGATGCCTTGATGACTGATACTGGGGCTCCCATTTAAAGCACTGTGGTTCAATGTCAGCCATTTTCACAGTCATGAGGCCATCCTTAAAAATATTCTTGTTTGCAGTAACAGCCAAAAAAAAAAAAAATGGGTCGGGTAGGTAGGTCAATATTTTTTTTTTTTCAAGATTCAAAGAAAAAAAAAAAGAAACATTTTGGTCATGGTGATTACGTAGGTATGAATTTAAACAAATGTGCATATTGTGACGTAACTGACTGGGTCCTCAACCTGTGACTTCAGGCACATCACTGCAAACCTCAATCTGATGCAGGTTATGTAGACCAGCCTTTCTCAAACTTCTTTGACCTGAGGCCCAGTCATGGCAGACTTTGGGGTCATAGGGCTCATCTACACGTACCCAACCCCACTCTCTCCAAATCAAATTGTCATTATCATTATCACAATCATTATTATGCCTAAATTGTTATACATGCACTTTCACTTAAATGTTTTGTGACATGCACATCAGAGGACTGCTTTACTAATGTAAGATATAATTAGTTTTATTGCTTTTGCATGGTTGCATGATGCTTGCATAAGAAAATAAATATTTCTCAAAACAACAAAAATTATATGGGTGCTATTGTTTTGGGATGTTTCCCTCATGCAAGCATCATACATTGGTAGGAAATGGAGAATTTTTTTTTTTTTTTTTAATGAAGTTTAATTTGAATGCCTGAATGTAAGGATTCAGGAAACACAAACACTGTGTGCAAATCACTGATCTGTTAATCTTTAACAGATAGAAAGGCTACAATAGATTTTGGCCACGTTATATTCAAATTTGACTATACAATACTCAGTGCTATACAGTGTATTATACAGTCTGCTCTGTTTCTGTGGAAGTTCCAAAAATCAACGTTGTTCTATTAAGTGTCGTTAAACAATTAAATAGCATTCAGCAGGTTAAAGCGGACCTTTGATACCAACATATCGTATTTGATACCATTGATTAGTTTCAGTTTCTCTCGCGCAGACGCCTGCATTGAATGAACACTTATACCACCACTTTATTGTATGGCTCCATGTTGAATGACATCGATAGCAGAAACGTTTGTTTTCTTTTTTTGTCGGTCCGCGTTATCTTGATCAACTGCGCAGCAAATTATCAGACGAAGCACCGGGCCTAATTTCACTCCAGGACTCCGCAGACCAGCAGTCTCCACGTTGCGGACCCACAGCAAAACAAAACTATTTCCTGATTGGTTGAGAAATCCTATTTTCTGATTGGCCGACAGGTTAGTAACTGAACAGCAGCTCTCAGAGCTGAATGAGCGCACAAACAACAACGTTGTGTGATACGTTTGTAAAATATAGCCCTTAGAAATTTCTCGGAGTGAGAAATGCCATGTGTGGCGTGTGAGCGTGTGAAGTCATTGAAATGCGTGTGTCTCATGCTCAATGCATGAGACTTGAGAGGTCTGTAGGCCTATAGAGTGTGTGGGTGTGTGCTTTTGCGAGTGCGTGTGTGTGTGTGTGTGTGTGTGTGTGTGTGTGTGTGTGTGTGTGTGTGTGTGTGTGTTTCTGTGTGTCTGTTGTCTGTATATGGAAGCACTCACATGTGTGGACGTGTGCAAGCATGTGTTATATGTGTGTGTGTGTGTGTTTGGCACCTCTCATGCCACAAATAGCTGAGAGATGCTCCTACACCACCAGGGCAGCACTTGGCTGACCAGCAGCCAAACAGCAGGGAGACACCACTTTAAAACATGTCACAGAAAGGAAATCAAGGCTTTTCATCTACAGAGTGCACTCTCTTTCTTTCTCTCTCTCTCTCTCTCTCTCTCTCTCTCTCTGTCTGTCTATTTCTCTCTCTCTCCCTCTGCTTTTTCCCTTTATCACATCGCAAGGCCATAATCCAGACTTAACACTAAATCCTGTGTATACTGACACATAATGCCCATTAAGCTGACTAATTCCACCCAGGCCGAGCATTTTTCTTCCTCTTCACTCGCTCTGTCTCTCTCTCTCTCTTCCTTCCCTCGATCTCTCTCACATGCTCTCTCACTCTGCCTTGTTCTGGCTTCATGAAAACAACAGCAATGGGGGCTCCATTAGCCCAGGTTGCTAGGTAACCCTTAGGCCACTGTGATTGGTTTTCATTAAGGATAGTGTGGGTGGTTAATCTACAGAATGCCTTTTGCCCTGATGCTCCGAGTGTTTGGATGTAAATACTTTTATTTACAATGAAAATGGGATTTATTAGGACACACATAATGGCTAGAAGTTCGCCTCTACTATAGCTAATTGAAAATGTAAAATGAAAACCTTGTCTGGACAAAACAGTAAAGAACACTGCATGTGTGTTTAGTCCAGAGGTCATAATGAAAAAAAAAAAGAATAATAATTAAAGTGCATAATAAGTGTAAAAAATTATTAGGATGTTTTCGCTTATGTTTTACTCAGTGTCAAAGCCTAAAATGCAAGTTTTCTATATCGGAATAGTCAATGTACTCATTTTTCTGGGCTATTTCATGTGTCATATCACTCCATGTTTGTATGTTTCTTATATGATTGTGTTAATGCGTACATACAGTATGTGTGTGTACATGCTTGAGAGTTTGCATGTGTGTGTGTGTGTGTGTGTGTGTGTGTGTGTGTGTGTGTGTGTGTGTGTGTGTGTGTGTGTGTGTGTGTGTGTGTGTCCATGTGTCATTGCTCAGTCAACAGAAGGCAGAGTGGCCCCCACATAGTGGATAGGGCAAATGGGTTGACAAACAGTGACAAGCGAGCTGTTCCCAGTGGGATGTGTGTCACACACGTATGCGCCTGTCACAAGAAGCCATGGCTACAAACACCCGGCCTCGCCACACACACACACTCACACACACACACACACACACACACACACACACACACACATGCAAAGGGAGGGGCAGAGAGAGAGAGAAAGATAGAGACAGAATGAGGGAGAGGGGGAAGAAAGATAAATAAATAGAAAGAAAGAGATGGAGAGACAGCGAGCAGGAGAGAAAGACATAAAAAGAGACAGATATATAGGATAGGAGACATATACTTTATGTGTGTGTGTGAGAGAAAGAGAGAGAGAGAGAGAGAGAGAGAGTGTTAAAATGGTAGAGAGAAAGAGAGAGAGAGTTAAAATGGTAGAGAAAGAGAGAGAGAGTTAAAATGGTAGAGAGAAAGAAAGAGAGAGCACCATGGACAGCTCCCTATCTTGATCACTTTCTCTCTTAAACCCCTCACACACACACACACACACACACACACACACACACACACACACACACACACACACACACACACACACACACACACACACACACTCACATATGCAAAGCCCTCCTCCACGACCCCCACCCTCTGCCCAGTCTGCGTCCCACCTGCCAGTCCTGCTCCACACACCAGTGAGCACACTGCCCTCCCAGCCCAACTCTGACCCCGGCTCCCTCTATACATATGTAGGAGACCAGAGGGGGAGCACCCGGCGAGTCACTGCCTCTCTGGCGTCCACGTGGTCAGGGAGGGATGGAGAGAAGGGGAGAGGATAGGAGGGTGGAGAGAAGTCGAGGAGAAAAGGAGAGGAGTGTGTTCTTGTGGCTTAACTAGTCAAGCAACTGGTAAAGGATGGTCCCAACATTGAGCCTGAGCTTTAATTCCAGCCAGGGAGCGGAGCGTCCTGATGACACGCGCATCTGTAGAAGATGCTTTGAGTAGGCCTGTCTGCTAAATGAAATGCACATGTCAGGGGGGCACATGCTTCACTTGTGATACAGCAGCCTGACGTGGCCTGGTGGGTGGGTGTGGGTGTGGGCGTCCTCTGGGCTGGTGGGTGGGTGTGGGTGTGGGCGTCCTCTGGGCTGGTGGGTGGGTGTGGGCGTGGGCGTCCTCTGGGCTGGTGGGTGTGGGTGTGGGCGTGCTCTGGGCTGGTGGGTGTGGGTGTGGGCGTCCTCTGGGCTGGTGGGTTGGTGTGGGTGTGGCCGTCCTCTGGCCTGGTGGGTGGGTGTGGGTGTGGGCGTGCTCTGGGCTGGTGGGTGTGGGTGTGGGTGTGGGTGTGGGCGTCCTCTGGGCTGGTGGGTGTGGGTGTGGGTGTGGGTGTGGGCGTCCTCTGGGCTGGTGGGTTGGTGCACGTGCACGTGTCCTCTGGGCTGGTGGGTTGGTGCACGTGCACGTGTCCTCTGGACCCTTCTGTCATATTCTGCCACCACCACCACCGTGCGTGAGAGGACCCCCCCACTGTCTACATGACAAGCCCCTTGTCAAACGGTAACAGCAGGGTAAAGGGCTCCAAATGGGAACGGTCTTAACACTGTCAAGCAGCCTGATGAAGTGTGGCCTGGCCAGACCAGACAGTTCTTTAATTCCTGTAGTTCCTAACGTGGCCCATAAAAATGACAAATAAAGGAATCTTTGTTGTCATGTCATTTAGCTGTGATTTAGTTCAGCTACATTTGGTTCAAGTTCTGTTCAGTTTTGTGCATTTTCAATCCTAAGGAGTGTGGGCAGATCAGAGTTTACACCAGGGGTGGGCAAACTTTTTGGCTCAAGGGCCACATTGGGTTTTGAAAATTGGCCGGCGGGCCGCCCAACAACCCCCCCACGACACACAATACATTTTTTATTGCCTATAATTTAGTATGAAAAGTATTTGTTTTAAAATATGAATTGCTTAAAAATACTGCTAATTTTATGCTGTTTAACAAATGTATAAATTGTGCACTGTCGCTTTAAGACAGTCGCTTTAATTCACATTTATTTCTCAATGATCTTCTGTCTGCTCCGCTATGGCTAGTACTGTACCTACGGCTGGGCCCTCTCACAGTTTTTAAATGGTCAGTAGTGGGAATTAAATGGATTGCATTATGTTCACGTTAGATCTGCTGCAAAGGAGATAACTAAGAGTTAACTTAGTTTAACATGATGTTATCTCTATTTAACATGATGTTTTGACATTGACATTGTAAACGTTATCTAAGGAGAGTGAAAAGCAGTTTGCAGTAAAGCTAACCAACGTCGTCTCTATCGCAGGAAAAAAAATAGCGAGCAGCCTGATAACTAAATGAAATGCTCGGCGGGCCGGATGAAAGTGCTTGGCGGGCCGGATCCGGCCCGCGGGCCGCAGTTTGCCCACCCCTGGTTTACACTGTGATAAAAGATAGTTCTGCAGTTTATTCCCATTTAGTTCACCATGGCTTTGTTCACATATCCTCCAGTGGGGTCAGTTCTATTAAATTCTAGTTAACTGTAAGTCATCTGTGGAGAATTGAAGGACAACAGACAAGATGTTTTAGAGAATACAGATTCTCAGCTAGAGATGGCAATTCTTTGGACAGTTTTATATTCGGTTGACTCTGAAGTTTTCGTTGCCACAATCAGTTCTTTTGTATTATTTAACATAATGGTGATGAACGAAGTGCATTACTAAAACTGTTGTCTGTGCTGATGTGCTTATTATGTGTAGTGAACCTCAATTCAATTCATTTCTGCGTCATCAAGCAATGATTAAACTGTCTCATTCAAATAATTCTCAAGGGTCAACAAGAGTGCCAACAATGACTGGAACATTCTTAATGTCTGAGCCTCCAACAATGCTGCGATATTGAAGAATGTACTTTCCTAATCTGTCTTTTAATGCGATTCCTCACAACAAGCTGGCATTCATAAATCAATATGAATATATGGATCAGCGGATGAATGGCCTATTATATTTAGAGCAAAGCTATTTCATTTCAAACTTGAAAATAAGAGGCATTGTGCTAAAAAGGGGAGTCTGTGGGTTAACAGCTCTGCCATTTCAAGTTCTTGAGAACAGAAATGAAGATGATTAAAGTGAATAAACTAAAATCAAAGCAGGGCTGGCTTCCCATCTATGAGAGTGAGAGGCTGAAAATAGTAGAGCAAAAAGAGTTTACCTCTCTCTCGCACATACATACAGAGAGAGAGAGAGAAAGAGAGGGAGCAACAATATTAAATGTGTCCCTTTGTGACAGAGATACAGACGTTGCTTTTAAATAAGACTGGCACTTCAGTTGTAACGACCATGGGTTATCTCGGACAGATAGGTCCTGTGTGTGTGCGAGTGTGTGTGTATGTGTATGTGGTGTGTGTGTGCAAGTGGGCGAGTGGGTGAGTGTGTGAGCGAAGGCGTTGATGGATTGGACACACGCGATGCTTTGTGTGTGTGTGTTTGTGTGGGTGTGTGCTCTGTGTATGTATGATTAAGGGGGCCGAGAGCATGTGGTTGGAACTCTGATCAGAGCTCTCTCCAACGAGAGGATTAGTCGAGCATCATGGCTCTATTACAAATGTCAATCAGGGGCCTGTACACTGGGCTCTCTCTGCTTAGTGTCAGATGTCTGGCCCCCGTCACTCATCTTGATGGAGCTGTCTTGGGGGCGTGGACCACTTACTCTCATGTACTTCAGCACGGATGTGGAGTACATGCATACATGCACACACACACACACACACACACACACACACACACACACACACTCCTCTCTCTCTTTCTCTCTCTCTCTCACACACACACACACACGCACGCACGCACGGCACGCACACACAAAGACTCCACAATTTCTCTTTCACACACACTTAGTTCAACTAAGTTCAACACTCAGCTTGTTCAACGCTAGTATTACGCCAGCATTGGCACTATTCCGCTGTCGAACCATAGAGAACAATAGGAAACCTGTCGCTTCCCACTGGCTAATGTGATCCCCGCCTAAAGTGCAATCAAATGGCAAAAAGACAGTCAAAAATATTAAGAATGTTAAATAAATAAATAAATAAATAACTTAATTAATCTAAATGGTTTTAAAGTAATATCTGTGCAAAATGTGTGTGTACTGTATATATATATATATCAGTGTGGGTTTGTTTGTGAATACATTGTGTCAAGATGCATTTGTTTGTATCCACGTGTTTGTTTGTGTGTGTGTGTGTGTGTGTTGTGTGTGTGTGTGTGTGTGTGTGTGTGTGTGTGTGTGTTATTCCCCTGATAGTGGATAGGATTATATGTCTTAAGAGGCACTGACCCTTTCAGTGATTGACAGCTGGAGAGATTCGGATAATATTGTCAGCTGAACTGCAGTCGGTAACAGTTAACTCCCCAGCAATTACACTTGTAGTGGACACCAGCACTTTCCTTTCATTCTACACACACGTCTTCACTGTCAGCTGTCATTTTAGTTGCTCCCTCTTCTCTTTCTCTCTTCTCCATCCTCCTCAAGATGTCTACCCATGTCTCCCTCTCTCTTGAATTTCCCCTTGAGGATCAATAAAGTATCTATCTATCTATCTATCTATCTATCTATCTATCTATCTATCTATCTATAGAGGCTCCTCCTGTTGGAGAGGAAGAGTTGTGGGGAGGAGAAGCTGGTCTGGGAGCCTCTCTCACCACATTGGGGTCTCCTGGCAAACAGTAACACACACACACACACACACACACACACACACACACACACACACACACACACACACACACACACACACACACACACACACACACACACTTCACATTTCATTTCATTTCCCTCTAAATGCCAGAATGCCAGGGAAAATAGACTGATTTAATGGAGCCGTGGACACCTATATCTTTATCATGTGCTGTGTCTCCTCACCAGGCCCCACAGAACACACACACTCATCAACACTTTGAATATCAGTGCTGTGATGTAAGTACAAAATGGAAGGAGAGGGGGAAATGACTGTTCTATCTCTCTTTCTCTTTCTCTCTCTCTCTCTCTATCTATCTCTCTTCTCTTAAATCAATTAAATTCAAGTGAGCTTTATTATCATGACAGATATTTTTGCATTGCCAAAGCAGATCATTTAAAAATACATTTACATAGAGAATGCTTGGAATACAGTACATGGCAAATATATATGCATCCAAGATTAACAAACAAACTGGTGAATGTGTATGTATGTATGTGTATGTGTATGTGTTTTGTGTGTGTGTGTTTGTGTGTGTGTGTGTGTGTGTGTGTGTGTGTGTGTGTGTGTGTGTGTGTGTATGTGTGTGTGTGTCTGCTTGTGTGGTGTTTGTGTGTGTATGTGTGGTGTGTTCTTGCACAGTGTTTGCAATGATGTGGATAGGTGCCGTATAGAAGTATATTTCTCAGAGTGAAATATAGTCTCATACAGTCAAGTATTTTGCACCAAATGTATGTTTATGTTCCAAAAAATATTTTTATTGCATAAAGTGCTCTGTGAGTTTTTTCTTTTAGTGCATTCACTGCCATGCTGAAACTCCCCAATGCAGTCATAATGCACCTGGGCTTCTTTTATAGTATCATAATATTTGTCTTTTTTAGATTTACTGTCATTGTCCATTGTTGACAGTATTTCTCTAGCAGGTCCAGGTGCTACTGTAGCCTCTGTGCAGTGGGAGACACCAGCACCAGGTCATCCGCATAGAGCATGATTTCTTTCTCGTGTAGAGCAGGACTGCCTTACTCCTCTTTTTTGAGTTTATAATATAATCCCTCATCTCTTCTCTCTCTAATATAATCCCTCAATCTTCTCTCTCTCTCTCTCTTTCTCTCTCTCTGTCTCCCACTCTCTCTTTATTTGTAGCATCTTCTCATAATCATTTCATTTTAATGTATGGGAACTCTGCATGGCCACAACATCAGATATGCTGCCATATTGACGCCTCGGGGGAGAATGTCTGATGCAACAAAACAACACAGGCAATCTTAATGACATCTCCATGTATGAGGCATCGTTAGCTTCTTGCTCCTTTTGCTATCCACGTACCATCCATTTGCTCTCACCATTGAAGACACTGTGAAGTGTATAGACCTAAATATACAGTATGTAGACCCATAGGTGCACACTCTATATGTCCACAAGCACTCTCTCTCTCTCCCACTCTCTCTCTCTCTCTCACTCACACACACACACACACACACACACACACATACACACATAAGCATACACACATAAACACATCATACATTCACACCCCTGCTTGCATCCTCATTTCATACATGCTCACTTAAAAATCCAATTTAACAAGACGGCATGAATGATGAAAAGCAAAAAGCATTTGTGAAAGACCTATGTGAATTTGGAGCGAACATATGTGGAGTGGCATCAGTGTAGCAGCGTAGCTCTGCCCGTCCTTCCTGGGGCGCGCCAGTCTGTTGGGCATCAGATGCGCGGGCAGCTGGGACGGGGAGCCGGGCAGCCCAGCACCTCCTCTGAGACTCCCCGTACACTAAGTTCCAGCCTGCTGGCCGTGTGTGTGTGTGTGTATGTGTGTGTGTGTGTGTGTGTGTGTGTGTGTGTGTGTGTGTGTGTGTGTGTGTGTGTGTGTGCATGTGTGTGTGTGTGTGTGTGTGTGTGTGTGTGTTTGTGTGTGTGCGTGTGTGTGTTGTGTGTGTGTGTGTGTGTGTGTGTGTGTGCATGTGTGTGTGTGTGTGTATGAGTGTGAGTCATGTCTCTCTTTTTCCATTTTAAATGGTCATCATCCTTGCATCTGCTCAGTAATGGGTCTGCTGGTGAGATGGGGAGAGTGGCAGGAGAGTCTTGCAGCCTTCGCTGAGTGGATGTTCCTCTGTCTGTATTGTGCTATGTGGTCTGGGACATTTCGTTTGGGGAATACTTGGGAGCACTCCATTGGAAGGGTCCCTACATGTGGGGTTTATTATGAACTAATACTGAACTTAATCAAATAGCAGTTATAAAGACCTACAAAGAATACTCACAAAATGAGATGTAATAAAATCAATTATATTGTGCAGGTATTATTATTATAATGTATGAATAATTTGTGTCATAATATATCGAAGCAGTTAATTACAGTCCTATCATGTCTAAAGATTTGTAAAGCGTAATGATTTTTCCAAACATAACACTATATTAAAAAAAAATACTTTTCTATTTTCCATCTGAGACCATATTTTTGTGCCAAACTATAATGAGAAACATTCAAGTTAAGTCAAATCAAGTTTGATGGCAGGTTTGAGAATTACATGTCTAACATTCAAATGTCTTACATTGTTTAATGGAACTCTGAAATACCGCCATTCTCACCAGGATTGACGGAAATTTTCAGAAGGCCACACACACACACACACACACACACAGAAACACACACACACACACACACACACACACTCCTACTCTGTCCAATAGGTGCTATGACCCGAGCAATGTCAAGGGAAAAGAGTGCATAAGATTAATGCCCGGAACAAAATTTTTAAAAGGATTTCTTTTTTTTTTTTTTTTTTGAAGCCTATATTTACTTTTTTTAAAAAAAAAAAGGAAATTTTGCCTGACTTTTTCACACTCTTAAAAGGTGACTGCAGTCCAGTGGTTCGTGACAAGAGGGGCAATGTGGCTGCGTGTGCGCGAAGTTCAGACCTCATCCGGCATGAAAAGAGTCGGCAATCTGTTTGATTTTAATGAATCCCGTCTCACCATCGCCCAGGCAGAGGGCCAGTCTGAAATAACATTAGGTGGAGCACAATGGCTGTCTTTACAGTACGTATTAAATGTTAAAGGCGAGGTCTAATTGCCTCTTCGCTCATTGAGAGGCTGCTAGACATGTGGCTTGACTTCTGGGGCCGGCAATGTCAAGATGACCGGACACTTTGCCCCTGCAAAATGTGGAGAAAAGAGGCCAAATGTCCACCGCTGATAGAATTTCCTTATCCGGTGTGAATCGTTATTTCCTTCTTTTGTTTAGCCAGCCTCCTGAGGTTCTTCTTTTTTTTTTTTGAAAAAAACCCAAAACATATTGGCCACTGGAAACGAAAATCTAAAGTGGAGCGGCAAGACTCAGGAAGAGGTAAAGAGGTCTGTTTTTCTCCAGCTTTTCTTGCTCTCATCCACTTGTTTTCTTTCCTAGTTTTCCTTTTTCTCTCTATTCCTCTCTCTCTCATAGCAGGAGCACTTGCCTGTTACGGGGATTGCGTAGAATACTATTCATATGAAGCAAAAAAAAGGTACTGCACTGTATTAATCCATTTACACAACAAGACCTGAATGCCTTAGTTATCTCATGATGGAGGCCTGTGTCCCTGACCTCTCTCTCTCTCTCTCTCTCTCTTTTCTCTTTCTCTCTCTCTCTCACACACACACACAAACACTACACATATTTCCTAGCCTGCCACAACACCTCCTTCTGCTCCCCTCTCCCTCTCTCTCTCATTCCCTCTCTCTCTTCCTCTTTCTGTCTCTCTCCCTCTAGCCCGGGTAATTGGGCACAGTTGGCCTGATCAATGGAGCCAGCTGGAGCAGGCCCGAACAACTGATCGCACCCCAGCGCAAGCCAAGGTGGCAAGAGCCGGGGAGATGTATGTATGGTAGGTGGGGGATTTGGTTGGGGTTGGGGCAGTGGTGGTGGTGGCTCTGTGTGTGTGTGTGTGTGTGTGTGTGTGTGTGTGTGTGGTAGTGGGGGAGTTAGCAGCAGGGTGGTGTCACGTAGAGTGATTTGCTCAGGAGCGGTGTGAGACATGGCGGACACGACTCACGCTGGCAGAAGGGTGGAGGGAGGGGCAGGGGTGGGCAAGGGTGGGTGGCCCAGTGAGCGTGGGTGGCACGGTAGAGGCTGTCAGGCTGGATGGTCGGGCTGAGGGGTGGTGAGGTGGCGGGGGGGGGTGGGGGATCACACAGAGAGGGACGTGCGCGGCAAACAAACCTCTCACCTCGTGCAGAGAGCAGCCGCCGCCCCCCGACCGACACCTCCAGCATGGCGGCTGCTGTTTTGGCAGGGAGCAGGAAAGTGGTGCACGATCATCCTGGGATGGGGAATGGCCACGGACGGGTCGATATTTCTCCAGCGCGGTTAGCGCTGTGAAGCCTCATCGGCAGGGCCGCTTACTCACCGGTGCGAGCGAGACACATCTGGCGCCCACACACCGGCCCCTGTGCTTGCCTACTGATGAATGCCACGCAGGAGTCAGCTCTGGAAAGACTAACGCTGCATTACCTGGCTATGAGGGTTCTCCACCAGCACATGGGACAGTCTGTAACAGTCCAGTGTAGTTTCTTACATTATCATCTAAAGTGGTTATGGTCATGATGACTATGATTTGGTTAGACTCATAATCTGGCCTCTAAATATATGTATAATATATAATATTATATATTCCCCCAGTTTCAACTTCGTAATACATTTTATTGGGAAAATATATACCAGCTGACTCAATACACATTGATGTGAGTTACTGTATATTGATGATGAATTTAAACAGCAATTGGTGAAGTTTAACAGCAATTGTATAACATGGAATGGTATGTGTGTGACTGCTAGGGCCCTATTTTGCACCCAGCGGAAGTTGGCGCAAAGTGTGACAAAAGGCTTATTCTTATCTTACACTCAATAAAGTGAGGAATTTTTTGCCATGCGCTCCTCTTTTATTAAACCTTGCGCTCAGGGGTGTGGCAAATAACGACATAAGGTGTAGTCTGGCGCATGATCCAAAAATCACTATCTTACACCCTCTAAAAAGCATTATGCCACTGACCAAGAAAAGCCTGGTTTATAGCACATTCACTCACACTCACGAGCGAGCAGCAACTTATGAGCAGCAACTCCTCTGCAGGATAAATAATGACTGAATAGGATTTTTATTCAGTCATTCGAACTTACCATGTTGCTTTTTTCAGGCTAGATTTTCAAAGGATGTTATGGCCAAAAATAGAATGACTGATTAAGCCTAAGTACAAGCCTTTTGCGCCCGGCGCTCAGCATTTGAGCACAAAATCACACCATCAAATTAGTGAATATGGACTGGCCACGCCTTTAATGTCTATTAACTTTCCGCCTCTGACCCTCCGTTTCTGATCGGCAAGATAGGGCCCCTAATGTTTAGTGTGAATCTTCCGTTTTTTTAGGCTGCACTGATGGATTCGTTATAGAGATCACAACTGGGACTCTCTGAGGGCAACTGTCAAAGACGAATAATGATTTTTAATCCTTGTCGCCCATTGTCACAGAGCTAATTTCAAACCACCAAAAAAAGAGTGAGAAAGATTATGACGTGTGACATTCTGCTGATGTTCAAAATCTCAATTATCTGTTTCTGAATGAGTCATTGCACAGAACACTTAGCCTCTTTTTCCCTTCCTCTTTGGGAATAATATTCATTAACATGTGCAGAGGAGTCTATCAATGTCATGTAAGAGATAGAAGCTTATGAGTGAAAAAAGGGATAGAGAAGGTTTATGAAATTACAAGGCAGCATGAAAAATGGCGAAAAAAGTGAAATAAAAAGGGAAAAAAGCTTGTCAACCCCATAGGCATCATGCATAGTGTATGAGAATCACTTACTGGCGTGGCAGATCTCAACCGGAACATTCCCCCCACGTTAATCCGGGATCGATCCCGATGATCGCTTTAATCCCGGGGAATCGGTCGCTACGGTGTTCCCGCACAAAGGGATTTCACCCCCATAAAGCATTCGTCTCCGCGTCAAATTTATGCCGCCTCAAAGCTCCTCGTGTCTCTCAGACATAATTTTAGGCAAAAAAAGGAGGAAAAAATTCTTGGCTTTCAAGCAAAAGTCTGTGTGTCTTAAACTGAAGGGTAGAGTATGTAGAGAGGAAAAAACAATTTAGCTGAATGTCAAAACTGACAGCCTAATTATTACAAGACTTTGATGAATATAACTAATATTAGGGATAACAATCACTAGTGGAAAAAGCAATTAGCTTCAGACATCTTTACAAAGATAATTATCATTTTGATTTCTTCAGACATTTAAATTATTAAAACCTCGTTGCCCATGATCTGAAATGAAGTGTTTGCCCTAAATAATTAATCCTCGAGCTGAATGCACAACACTCCAAAATAATGTGATACAAATAAAGAAACTCCTGATATCACTCTTTAAACAAAACAATACAAAACGGAAATATCAATCTAATCTCCATGGAAACTTGACATACAACTAGAGCACACAAATATGTCTGTAATTTGATGTAACTCCATTCCAGATCCCTCATGTGTCCAATGTCATGGGCGTCTTCTTTTAGTAACTAGGGTAACTGTCACTAGTAACTGTCTAGTACACTAGCTCAAAACCTTGTTTTGTGAGAGGTTACAAGGAAGTAAAGAAGTTCATCTCCAGCTAGGTGACCCACTTTCAAAGGGAGTTCAGCATCATCTGCATTACCATTGAATATTCAACTCATTTATTCCACAGCAGAAGTGGAAAACAGCTTCAGAAAGTAAAAGTCTGTAGTTCAACCTGTGTACTTAACACACATGATTGTACTTCTTGCTGATCTACCTGGCTGAGGAGTTGTCCTAATTAGAGTCAGCTGTTTTAGTGAATGGTTGGAGCAAACATGTTGCTTTACTTTCTGAAGCCAGAGTTTCCTCTCTGTTCCCCGCCATTCACCAGAAATACCGATGACAAGTTCCTTGTCTATTTCTGAAACATGTGCATCTTTACAAATGGAAATGACACCAGATATGAAAGCTAAGAGACACCAGCCGTGGTATTGTGTGCCTTTAATTCCACCACTGCCGGTTATGGGTAGTGCATCTGTATAATTAGCCCAAGATAAGAATAGCCCTCAAAAAGGGAAGAGCTGTGGATGCTGCTGCTTCCTCTTTTATGGTAAGAAAGAGAAAGTGAGGGATGTGTCGTGGGGCACAATGCGGTTGTTTTTGAGGAAAGGGCTATTTTTGTTTTGGAGTGTTTGCCCCACTCTTTGGCTGTCTCGTAACATTTTTTGTTTGTTTGTTTTGGAATGCGTACACTCATTTTGCAATACCGAGTCCTTGTGGAAGAAAGCGAGACCTTCACACAGTGGTGTCTGAATCATGCACTCAAATAGAATTAGTGGATTTGCCTTTCACATGTCAGGCTAATTCATGTGATGTGTAGTGTGGTAAACATGTTTTACAGGCAATGTTTTAAAGTTAGCTCACTCTGATAAATTGGTGGTATAGTCCACTGTGAATAACCAACAAATTATCTTTTGACACTGCAGAAAGGAATCCTGATTAATAATGTCTTAGAATTGCCCCTAAGGCTGAGGTTAGCTTGTAGGTAGTATTTACCCAACCAAAACTGACATGTACTGTAAGCCTAGTTGTAGCTGACAGTTATTCAATTGTTTGATAAAGTTTTAAATATATACTTATTAAACATCCTCTGGGAACAGGACTTCATGCTTTTAATTATCATGCTCTCTCTCTCTCTCTCTCTCTCTCTCTCTTCTCTCTCCCCTTTAGGTGTGTGTGTGTGTGTGTGTGTGTGTGTGTGTGTGTGTGTGTGTGTGTGTGTGTAGCCTCTGTTTAAAACTTGGTGTATGTTTAGTCACAAAGGCTCTCCTGCGGATCAATTATTACATAAATGGCCTTTACTAATTTCATCTGTGAAAATGATGTTAACACACTCACGGGCAAGAACATTTTTTTGTTGTTCCAATTGTGTTTGGCTCAGCTGACACGACGGTGCCGCGCGTTATCAGGCACAAGACAGTCATGCAAAGCAAAGTGAACCATGACCTGAGCTCTGATCACAGTCTGAAGGCAAAAAATGGCCTCATATAAAATTGCTGCTAATGTTAGGATTATGACTGACTCACAATTATCTTGCCCAAATAGTCTCCACATAACCTTTCCCCAGACAAAGAGGAAGGTCAACGCACACTTCTTTGAAAGAAAATTGGGATCATGTGCATTTTTGGAAGCCATGACTTTCCAGTAGGTGTTTATAGCTAATTCAACAGTTGTGGCAGGGAATGGAAGATAGGGGATTATAAATGAAGCGATGAAACAACTTATTTTGCAAAGTCCTGACTTGCTAATTCACGTTGAGCAGAGACTTTTTGTCCTTCAAAGACAATGTAGCTCAGAGGGGGAGAGAGAGAGAGCTAGGGGTTACTAGGGGGATTTAGAGGTTTATGTTAACTTCTTGGAATAAAAGCTGTCGAAGTTTGAGGTCTACTGCAAAAAATACATTGCGTTGATGAGCTGGGACATCATCTAGTTGCATGACAAGCAGTGAAAAACAGTGTGTAAAATCACATGCCCTTCAGACATATTCTGTTAATGATGAGCACTTTTCCACAGAGTAATACAGCACGGCACAACAATACTTCATCCCAAAAGTCAGCTCGCTTTTTTTTTTTTTGCACAGGACCAGAAAAGCAAAAAAAAAACACTTTTTCAGTGAGTGCCTCAAAAGTCAGCCGTGTAATTTTTACAAATGAGCTACAGATCCCCCAGAAAACGACAAACTCAGCACAAGGCCGGCCCCTAATTAGACGACTATTCAGAGCCAGAGTTGGACAAATTATGCATCCGCCGTGAAAATGTCAAGATAAGCAATTATGAAATATAAATGGCCAATTCTGAATCCTGTTTGCCACAGGTAATGAAAGAGGACGGAGGCTTCAGGGGCGCCGAGCTGTCATGGCTCCTGTCTGATATTTAGCATTACCCTGTCATCCGTACCCAGCCAGAAGTGCTCACACACACTGGGCATCATTAGGCTCCAAGATGGGGACAAGGTCTGCAGCCTGAGTGCTGAATGTATTAATTAATAAAGTTGATATGTTCTTTCCACTCTGAATAAATTGGAGTTTTAGGGATTTTTTTAATCTATTATTTATTTTTTTATTTATCTTTTATTGTTATCTTTTCTATCAATTTTTTGTTTATGTCTGGGAATTAACTGAGAGGAAAATCTGACACAATGAGCATAACACAGGCAAGAAGAGAAAAAGATGGATGAAAAGGTAACTACAGGTACCTGAAGAGTGAGAGGAAGAATTGTATCTTTCTGTCTGTCTGTCTGTCTGTCTGTTTGTCTGTCTGGCAAAGTGGTTCAAAGCCTGACAGTAAGGCCTTGAAAAAAATACAGTTTTCAATAAACTTCCAGTTGAGGCCTGTCTTTTTATATTCTAGGGTGCCATGACAAGTTCATGGGAAGTTCAGCTCCCCTTTGGAAAACTTGTCAGAGGACCACTGTGCAAGTCTCCAGCTGAAAGCTGCAAAGCTGAACGTTGAAAGTGCTGAAAGAGATTTGCTGCCGTTATTGTTGCTAACTATATCTTTACTTTGTATTTACCCACAAGCCCACTTTTGGTTTTTGCCTTGCTGGGGAGTCTTATCTATAGAACATGGCTGTTCTTGAAGGCTTCTCTTCCTCTTTCTTTCTTTGTCACACACACACGCACGCACGCACACACACACACACACACACACTCACTCTGCTCTGTGTGGCCAATTGTGTGATACTAGGCTGCGAGAGTGTAGGGGGAAATTGGACGGCGACTGACTCTGCAACACAGCATACCACCGTGCAAATCAAGAGGCAGCTATCAGCGCCTGTCCCCCCCTCCCCTGCTGCCAGACGGAAACACCCTCCAAACAGCCCCTCATCACATAAAACCCTCTACCACCTCCCCCACACTCACCTACCCACTAACTCACATCCCCAGCTCTCCGACCCCCCTCTCCCTACCCCCTGCTCTCAGCTGCACGCCATTCGCCTTGCTCCATCCTAATACATGCAAATGACAGACAGGCAGATTTAACGTGCCCCAGGATTGTTTCTCTTTTTTTTAGGTCAGAGCCAAGGAAGTGGCCATACATCTCCATTATACTGTCCCTGAGTCCTCATAATCACTGCATATGAGCATTCAGCGTCCGGGTAATGCTGGGAGAGGAGAGAGGCAGGGAGAGATGGGGGGAGAGACGGAGAGAGAGAGAGTGAGGGAGGGGAGGCACACAGATAGAGAGAGATCTAGAGGGATGTGGAGAGAGGGAGAGAGTTAGGCGGCGAGATAGAGGCAGGGCGAAATAGAGGGAGGGAGGGAGAGAGAGGGAGAAGAAAGAGAAGAAGTCAGCGTTTTGCATCAGTTCCTCTTCCAGTCACTTCGGCGTGTGAAAAGGGGGTCTCTGACAGAGTCACGGAATTAGCCAGAGGAGATGGAGTGCTTTCTCTCTATATATACCTATCTATCTATACCTATCTCAAAGATTGTGGGCCAACCGTTTCAGAACCTTCATGAATCAGCCTACCATAAAAATATAATGATAGGATCTATTTATCTATCTATCTCTCGGTCTCCCTTTCTCTCTCTCCTTTCTAGTTTGGATAGAGAGGACAGCATCACAGGCTGCTAAAAGGACAGATGACACACGCATATGTGCCGGCTTCTGCACGACTCCCACACTGGTGGTGTAAGAGCGCAGCTCTGATGTCAGAGCTGCTTTTGCTATAGTCCTCTTTTATATTCTCTCTCTCTCTCCCTCTCTTTTTGATTCTTTGATTGAGTCTCTCATTCTCTGACAAATGCACACACTCTGTCTGTCTCTCTCTCACACACACGCACACACTGACACGTGCACACACACTGATACATGCACACTCACACCACATGACCACAGCAAAGCGCTGCCAACTAAACATGCCTCATCATGCTGACTTGAGCATAGAGAAGGCAGAGTGGGCACACACACACACACACACACACACACACACACACACAGAGAGACTGGCGCACAGTGAAGGCAGGGCGCGTTAAGCTGGAACAGACGCTGTAAGCCATGGTTTTGGAGCATGTTTCCCGTGAAGGGCGTCGTAGGGGAGCACTGAAGGTCACTGAGTCACAAACAGCCCGGTGTCAGACTGGACAGAGGGGAATCTGGGTGGGCATGACTGCTGCTCACGTGCCTGGCTCGCAGACGCTCTGTGTGTGTGTGTATATGTGTGTGTGTGTGTGTGTGTGTGTGTGTGTGTGTGTGTGTGTGTGTGTGTGTGTGTGTGTGTGTGTGTGTGTGTGTGTGTGTGGCGTGCATGTGAGATTTTTTGTCATGAGCAGAGTGGATACCATCTACACACACACACACACACACACACACACACACACACAGCAATAAAAAAAAGCTATTCTGACAAAGAAAGCACAAAGTCATCATGACCTTCAGTTCAAAATGGAAAAACAAAGAAAATACAGAAAATAAAATATGAAACGTTCCATTTCACTGTAAGGGTTTTTTGCATGCATCTCTTAGTGACTCCATAGCAAGCCCCTCTCTCCTCTCACTTGTTAGGTGGGTGGATTACCCATAAGCCTTTGTGAAGGCGCAACAGGCTACGCTGGTGTGAAAGTATCACATTAGCGTCTCCCCAGTACACCCCTGATTTCACAGAGACGCAGATCCTACAGCCGGCAGATTGGAACATGCACACACACATGCACACACACACATGCGCACACACACACACACACACACACACACACACATACCAAATAAACACAAGTGATCCATAGCCTCCACTGAAAGGATCAGTATAGTGCATGGGAGTTTCTCAGATTTATATTCGGTTACAATCAGACATTTACTAATGGTAGACAGATATATAGGTGCCACTCATAGTTAGTCAGAGTGACAGTTTTCCATCTTACACATATAACACATATCTTACATTATATAAATAAAATAATTACTGACATCACTGATTAGTTGATGATACTGATACATCTTTTTGTTGAGAGACTGGGGTGTCAACTTAAAGCTCATTTATTCTCAACGACAAATGAAGGATACAGCCTAGGAGGAAGGATAGAGCCTTCTTTTCACACTCTGCTCATGTTGTTCATACAGTTTTCTGGAAACATTTCCAGAGTAAATGTCTTTCACACAAAAAGGGACCATAGATGGGCCTTCAGTCAACACCTGACTTTCAGTGTGCTTGTCTGTGATGGGAAACTCTCTGGGCAACTGAATGGGAAAGTGAATCTTCGTGGCCACAGGTACTAATTCACCAACCATTTTTCTGCTTTTAACTGTTTTTTTTTCTGTGTCACTCCATTTGTGGTGTTCCAGCCGGGCAGTCACGTGATGTGCCATTGATTTCTTCATCCCTGTGTGTCTGCAGAGCCCATAGTGCCCCCTACTTCACCTGTTGCATTCTAGAATGTCTTTAGCTCACCCTCTACCCAATTTCTGTCTCTATTTGCTGGACTGGTTTTGTTTCCCCAGACCTTTTTGTCAGTGACCGTGGTAGTTGTGTGCCCCATTTTCCCATCAGTTGAAAAACCTGTTATTTTCTCTTGGGTGTAGATAGATAGATAGATAGATAGATAGATAGATAGATAGATAGATAGATCCTATGAAATCGTGGGACCCCATATCTGCAGTTTGATGGTAACAAAACAACACGGTTAGGATTAGAGACAATGTTGTTAGCCTATCATTACATTTGTATGGTAGGCTGATTCATAAAGGTTCTGAAACGGTTGGCCTACAATCCTTGAGTAGATTTTTGTATGATGGGATATTTTGGCTTAGTAGTGGACACTCTTGTACCATTAATACTAAAACAAAAGGAAAAGAAAAAATTTTTTTCTGCTCACCCCATAAGATCTAAGATGGCAGAGAGAGAAAGCCCTTCTCCAAACAAATTCAACATGATCTTTCCAGGACAGCAGGTCATCAATCAATACTCTCGAGACACCTGTCAGATTTTTCAGTGTGGATAATACAAGAAATGATTGTCTCGTAGTGACCTTAAACTGCTTTCATCTGTTTTCAGTGTGTTCATCTCAAGTGCTTTACTATCACTCTACCCAACCACTGTATTTACACAGTGCTGTTGTATTTTGTGTGAGGCAAACCCATGTTGTTTTTGGTCTTTACAGCCTTAAAGGTAAGGTCATGGGTGTGCACCAACACACACACACACACAAACACACACACACACACACGCGCGCACACACGCACACACACACAGTTTGTTTTCCCACCAATGGTGGAGGGGTATGTGGCGTAATTTGATTGCCTACTAACCTCACACATCAACAAATCTCTCACCTGTTTCCTCATAAACTTCCTCTTTTTTTACGTTAGGGGCCACTACTAATTTGTCGCTGGCGGCCCCTGCAATAGGATTGTGCTCAGTCAGAAAACAAGCCCGTAGACACCCTCTAATGGAACCACAAGCACTGCCGCTGCACATCTCCACTCTCAATTACTGTAAGGAGGCCCCGGAGAGCCCTTGTGTGGGATGTGGCGCGGCGCGGAGCCCCCTCTCCAAGCACCAGGAGCGTCTGGAAAAGGCTGCTGCCTGGCGATGATGCCCCTATCGGTAGGATTCTTCAGCAGGAGCAGTGGCCAATGCCCTGCAAAGGCTGTGGACTCTGTTCCTTGGTATAAAAGGCTTCATGCCTTTGCTAATTAGAGCAATTTTTTAACTATATAGATCTACTGTATGTCCATTTCCAAGCTGATCCTCATATAAAGCCTTCTTTGGAGGCAGAGGGAAGGCTATTTTGGATTCCACTCCCCATTGCAGATGGAACTACTGTAGCTTCTTCGGCAGATGAGGGGGATATCGATTGCGTCTCCATGCCAGCAGTGGACTTGCTGTTGTTTTGTTTTTTCAGAAAGTCATGGCCGTCAGATGACCTCAGCCCTCTAAGGCCACAAAGGTCTGAGATTCTGCAACATAAGATGCATCTTCAATCATTGACCAACCTGCGCACTCCCACACTAGTGGTCCTCTGGCATAAACACGGATTTGAACCTACGCAAGCTGACTCACGAAAACCAGCATACAAACTATGTACTGTAGATAGACATGGCCTAGACATTCCACAATGCCTTGACCCTTGATCAATTCTAATGACTTATTACACATGATGGACTGTGCCTTTCTGACTGGCTGGTATGACAGATGTGGTAATAGGGTCTACTTTCACAGCTGCGTCATGGTCATCATTAGCACTTGTCAATGTCGGTCGAGGATTGCATGCAGGATGTCACACACAGGAAGTCAGTGAATCAGTCTTTGACTCATCAATCAAATGGGCAAATATGTATTTTTTATGCTAATTGAATTAATGAAATATACTTGGCGTCATCAAGCCATGATGTCTAACATGGTGGGTAGTCTTCCAAATTCACCAAGTCTTTAAAGATTTTCAGTTTATTTGTCCACCAAGCTTAATCTTAAACCTTCATTCAAATTTGTAGTTCTCTTTAGATGAATGATGTGATGTTTTTGTGGCGTTGCATACTCCCACCAATATGACATGCCAAAACACTTGATAGACATTGCTTCTATCAAGTAAATAATCCATTTTCTGTATTAACAGACATACACAGTCCAAACACAATGCAAGAGGCCTTCCGGCAATGTCTGATCTGTGGTTACGTTCCTAAACATTATTCATATAATCAATGGTAATGTTAATATTCTTCATCATATTAAAAATAATTATGATGACATAATGAAATGCACACAGCATGCTTCAGAGTGTGTTGTGAAATGATTCAGTCACCCTAGATATATGTAAACACTAGATACAATATTGTGTTGCAATTTACCCTATATTCCCTCATTGGTAATATTACATTCAGATTATGTGATCTAAAATGTGATCTGGGCTCAAACATTATTGCTTGAAGTGCAATGGCTGCCAGAAGTCTCATGTGTTCTTGAGATTGTGCCTAGGGGGAGAGGAGCTAACCGAACCAAAAATATCGGACGCTTAAGGGCATTGTTGAGATGGTTATACAATCTGGAGAGGCATCCACAGTGTCTCTCCGAATTGTGAAAAAAAAAATAGGAGGAAAAGACGTTGTCCTCTTTCACTTCCTATATATCGTACACAGAAGTCTCTGTTACTTCACAGGTCATGACATATAATGAACCCATCTCTCAATTGATCCTGTGTGACACTGTGACTTGCCAAAGGCAAAAGCACTCAACCTAGCAGATATGGCAGGCTCCTTCCTCTGAGAAAGGTTGAAAGAAAGTGCAGGGGAGGAAGTGCCTCTAGTTGTAGGACTCTGAAATTGGGACAACTGTTTCTAGTACCAAACTAACATCATCGCATAATTATAAAGAATTAAGGATTCATTAATTATAATTAAGAGTTCAGTTTTCAAAGTCCTCTGAAATCATGAAGACTTTGAAAATCACCTCAGGAATCAAGGCACACATTCATATTATTCTGACAGATCTAGTGCAGTTAACATCCTCAATACAAAATGTAATTTTCTTAGGAACTAAATGGATTCCGTGTGAACAATGTGAACAAATGTGAACACATGGGGACAGCTGTATGCTTTGGATCCTCATTAATAGGCCTACATCTTTCAGCTCTGTGGTGTAATTGGTCAGTTCTATTTTTTTGTACTGTAGTGCTTTTGCAGCTGAGCCATTGAATCTCATTTGAACTATAGGAAAAAGCAAATTATTCGTGCTCAGGGTGTCTGAGTGCAGCGGGAGAGGTCGAACGATGAGATTTAATGCTGCCCGGATGACTAATCGCCCCTGAGTGTGATGGATGACCTGGGATGTTCGGTGAGGATATGGAAATGACGCTTTGCCCCTCACAGGGGAGGCCTGTACTGTACCAGCAATGCGGGGACATAATTAATTGAATCAAGCTACCCACGGTCTCGGCACCTGTGAGCTAAGCACTGCTCAGAAATAGCACAAGCTTTGGGGAACGGTCGGCAGGAAAACATCCACCACTTCAACGACGAGTTGAGTCGCATGTGCAATTAACAATATTCTACAGTAATAACGCTATACTTTCAAATATCAATCACCAAAGCAAATCTGTGACCCAGAAAGAGCCATGCCGATTTGATTTGCAAAATAGAATAGAATAGAATATAAAATAGAATTTAAAACACAACCTTTTGATACATGTTCAATGTAAAAAGTAGCCTGCTGACTGACAACCCTTGCCATGGTGTCCATTCAAGATTCCATGGTGTGTCTAAAATTCAAATCTCCATAGCCTTCTAGGTGCATGCTACAGTGGTGTAACAGAAATAAGCTGATATAAGCCTACCTGTGTGACTATTTCTGTTCTATTTTCAAAATGCTACTATAGACTACTGTAAGTGTTTGGTGAATGTTACAACCAACTTTGCACTTGCCTAATATAGGACCTATTGAATAAGTTGGGAGGAATGGTTTGCTAAATGATTGTAAATTAAGTAGAACATGCGCCTAACATAACAGTTATATGAACTATACATCTGTTAAAAATGTAATGGTTAAACTTCAGGTTATTAGCTGTTTTCATCTTTGCAGTTTGCACCATAGTATTGGTGCTGGAGGCTACTGGGACAGAAATGTTTGGCTTATGGCTTAACAAAGTTTTCTAAAAAGCTAGAAAACTCAAAATAATTTGTGAACGAAACCTTGCCATAACGTCCTGCCGACACAAAGTCATCCCCTCACCTGGATAGCCTAGGCCTAGACCCAACCTTTAATGTAAATTCCTAAATTCGACTGGAGGAACCAATGATTATTAGCGAACGACAGAGGGCGCTCAAGAGCAACGATTGGTGTAATGCCTGAATTGAATACTCAGCAGTGGAGAAAGTGCCGCAGCCAAAGGAGCTTTCCAGACCCCGCTACTGTATCACCACTGTGCTGGTATGGACCGGAGCCTTTTTTCACAGTCATCTGAGCTCAGTCGTTGCCCACTAACAAGAAAAGGCTTAGGATACAAGTTTTCAAACATTAAATATGTTTTATAAGCACTGATCTTTTCGTTAGGGTGTTATTCGAGTTTAAGTGTATCTTCGATTCTTGACCGAATGACTGGGCTACCTCATCAAGCCTGTAGCACATTGGTAATATATATCTTCAACAGTTTTATGATCCGTGTTTATGCGACTGAGGCGTCAGAGGTGTCGGGCATTGATTTTCAAAACATTTTGAAGCAAACATTTGATTACCAAAATTGGTATTGGTATAATTGCCGGTCACACAGAGACACATGCCGTTGGTGAGAGCTGCGTATTTAAGTGTGCACACGCGCGCACACACACTCCTCCGTCTTTTCAATGATTTCACACACTGGACAGTCTCAGTGGCGCTGTCCGTGGTCCCCGAACATTGCCTCGCTGCTCCGAAAAATTTGCTGTTGAAAAGGCGCCTGCTAAAACGTTCATGCAATGTCTTTTACGTCGTCGACTACGACGGACGACCACACGCATTGGTATTCTTAACCGCTGAGAAACCATAGGGCTATTGAGCCCCGTCCTGACATTTAGATGGTCTGAGCTTGCCAAAATGAAATCCCCCTTATCGTGGATAAAGGCTGGGACATCTGAACAGTGTGCAAATCTCTGGAACGGGCATTTCACAGAGTCGTATAAGTAGGCTACTACAAAGTCAGTTCACAACATGTTCAAATCATTGTATGCAAGTCTTCAACTCGCTTTACATATGAACGTACAAGTTTTACTGCTTTTTAAATTAGTTGATATCATGAGTGCGTTTGATAATGTGAGCTGGCAACACAGTTTCATGTCATCAGCTGGGTTGTTTGCCTGGCAGTATACGCACGGATGTATAACCTATATAGCCTACTATAGTAATTGAACTCACTTCAACGCCATCCATAAATCACTTGGCCTATTTTAAAGAGAAAATGAAACAATATCCGATCCATGTATGTATCCTCCCGTGATCGTATCACCAATCTTCAGTTAGGAAAGGAGACGACTTGTGGAATTGCATTAGGTAGTGTGCTATATGGTTGAACGCTGACCATACTGGAAATGCCAAGAAGCAATGAAGCACTCTTCGTTTGTTAGAATGTATCCGTGTATGTCTCTTTCGTGCTTCTGACAAATACTTCCCCGACTACCCTTTAAACTGAGCGATCAAGTTCAGCCCTCGCACCACGCATTGAGATAGGGGAGCGAGCGGAGGGGGTGGAGAGCGAGAAAGAGAGAGAGAGAGAGAGAGAGACTGCAATATCATTTGTGAATTGCTCGCACAGTGGCGCAGATAGGGGCTGCGAACAGACGCGCTGCTGTTGCAAGTGCGCGGATCGGAGTGTGCCGTGAGAACCTGAGGACCGGGAGAATGCGGGACAGAGGAAATAATCTTCTCTCGCTGGATGTTTACGAATATTTCCAAGACGTCATCTAACTGGATTACAGTTTATTCAGAATATATTATTTGTTCTCATCACTCTTCAGTTTTGATCCCGCATCACTAAACCGTGCTGGGCTGCGGACTTTTCTCTCCTTTGCTCGCCAACTGAGAGCACTCCGAGGCACGGAGCGTACGCGTGCATGTGTTAAGTCGTCGGTGAAGAAAAATCTGAGCAGTTGTAAGCGTTTGCACGGGGCATCGGACAGTGTATTCGAGTCTAACCTGACGCCGCACGGTGCAACGACAGAGGGACAGCCCGGCAAAGTTCTCAGCGTTTGCGCCTGTTTGGTGCGTTATATTATTTCATTTTAATCATTTTATTTTTTAAATCAATTTTGGAAAATATTGTCCGCAAGGAAAAATATAAACAGGATTATTGAACTGAAATGATCATGAACCCACATCCTTCAATGACTGTTTGAGTGTAAGTTGATTCATTATTGGAGGAAAAACGAACTCGGCAGATAATTCTGATATGTTTCCAAACGTCGAAATGATGGACGAGCCTCAGTAATTTTTTGATCAATTGCTATTTCGGAGTCAAACTCCCTAACGAATTCGTTACATATGGCTGGGGAAAACGGACAGTTCGCGTCCTGTTAGCGGGAGACGTGGCTTCGAAGAAGGGACTGAGGAATCTGTCATAGCGGGGAAGGAGGTGCAAATCTGGACAGAGGCTGGGATCTATTGCAGGCGAAGCAGTGTATGTAATCTGGACCATGAATCCACACGCCTCTTGAAACACCAGACTACGCTTCGCATCTGAATCTATCACTTCAACTGATTTTTTTGTGTAAAATCCCAATTTGTGTTTTTCATTACAAGAAAAACAAGGTTAACGACTACCTAGAATCATGAGGACTACTGGTGCAGTGGACTATTTGTGCTACTCGATGCTCATCCTGCAGCTGCTGACTCAGCCCGCCGCCAAGAAAGTGCTCCGCTACCGCTTGGCAGAGGAGGGTCCCGCCGATATCCGAATAGGAAATGTAGCCGCCGACCTGGGCATTGTAGCCGGCTCTGGTGAGGTTACTTTCACCCTGGAGTCGGGCTCAGAATATTTCAAAATCGACAACATTACTGGGGAGCTTAGTACGCACGAAAGGCGGATAGACCGCGAGAAATTACAGCAGTGCCAGATGATTTTTGATGAGAATGAATGTTTCATAGATTTTGAAGTCTCAGTTATTGGACCGGCGCAAAGCTGGTTAGATTTGTTTGAAGGGAAAGTTATAATTCTGGACATTAACGACAACACGCCTTCTTTTCCGTCTCCTGTTCTGACTCTGTCTGTGGAAGAAAACAGACCAATTGGCACGCTATATCTTTTGCCCACGGCAACCGACCGTGATTTCGGCAGGAATGGAATTGAGAGATATGAGCTCATTCAGGACAGCGGCGACTCTGTGAGACGAATGGGCTCTAGTTCAGGGAGCAATGGGGACTCTCACTCTGGCAAAAGGCGGTTTGATGACAGCTCTCGGAACAGCTTCTTTGAGTTGCAAGTCGCTGACACTACTGACGGCGAGAAACAGCCGCAGCTTATCATTAAAGGCGCGCTGGATAGAGAGCAGCGGGACTCCTATGAACTGACGCTGCGCGTGAAAGATGGGGGCGATCCGGCACGCTCCTCACAGGCTATTCTGAGAGTGATGATTACGGATGTGAATGACAACAGCCCGCGCTTTGAGAAAAGCGTGTATGAGGCTGACCTACCGGAAAACAGCCCCCCTGGCGCCCCCATCCTCCAATTAAAAGCCATGGATGCCGATGTCGGCGTGAACGGTCAAATTGAGTATGTGTTTGGCGCCGCCACTGAGTCCGTGCGGAGGCTCCTTAGGCTGGACGAGAGCACAGGCTGGCTGAGCGTGCTCCACAGGATTGACCGCGAGGAGGTGAGCCAGCTGCGTTTCACTGTGATGGCACGCGACCGCGGGCAGCCTCCCAAGACAGACAAGGCCACTGTTGTTCTGAATATTAAAGATGAGAATGATAACGTGCCAAATATTGACATACGCAAGATTGGCCGCATCTACCTGCGTGATGGAGTGGCCAACGTGGCAGAGGATGTGGTAGTGGACACACCCATCGCACTGGTACAAGTGTCAGATCGTGACCAGGACCAGAATGGATTTGTGACGTGCACTGTGGTGGGTGACGTTCCCTTCCAGCTAAAGCTGACAAGTGAGAATGATGGGGAGATGAACAAGAAGAAGTATTTCCTGCACACGTCCGCTGCGCTGGACTATGAAGCTGTGCAGGAGTACACTGTGGTCATCGTGGCGGTGGACTCGGGCAGCCCTAGCCTGTCCAGCAACAACTCGCTCCTGGTGAAGGTGGGCGACACCAACGACAACCCACCCATCTTTGGCAAGAGTACGGTGGAGGTGTCGTTTCCGGAGAACAACGCTCCTGGCGAACGGGTGACGACAGTGCGGGCCACGGATGCAGACAGCGGTAAGAATGCCGAGATCTCATACTCTCTCGACAACTCCGTCAACGGCATCTTCTCCATCAACGCAGACACCGGGGACATCCAGGTGAACACCATCCTGGACCGGGAGCAGACGGAGAGATACGAGTTCAAGGTGGTGGCCAAGGACAAGGGCATGCCCATCCTCCAGGGGTCAGCCACGGTGGTCGTGCTGGTGGCGGACAAGAACGACAACGAGCCCAAGTTCATGCAGGACGTATTCACGTTCTACGTGAAGGAGAACCTGCCGCCCAACAGCCCTGTTGGCATGGTGACCGTCATGGACGCCGACAAAGGCCCCAACGCCCAGATGAGTCTCTTCATAGAGGAAGAGGAGGAGATCTTTTCCATCGAGAACAACACTGGCACCATCTTCTCCACAGTGTCATTTGACCGCGAGCAGAAGACACAGTACTCATTCCGGGTTAAGGCAGTGGACGGAGGTGACCCACCACGCTCCGCTACGGCCACCGTGTCACTCTTTGTGATGGACGAGAACGACAACCCTCCCGCCGTCATCTTCCCCCTCAACAACACGTACACACTTCTGCCGCCGGCCAGCACCGTCCAGACAGTGGTCCGCACTGTGGTCGCCACCGACACCGACACGGGCTCCAACGCTGACCTGAACTTCAGCATCATTGGCGGCAACCCATACAAGCTGTTCGAGATGGACCGTGCCACCGGGGTCATCTCGCTGGTGGGCAAGCTGGAACAGAAGCACTACGGCCTCCACCGGCTAGTGGTGCTGGTCAACGACAGCGGGCAGCCATCGCAGAGCACCACCACGCTTGTCCACGTCTTTGTCAACGAGAGCGTGTCCAACTCCTCGGTGGTGGAGGCCCTGGTGGCCAGGAGCCTGGGCACGCCGCTGAACGCCGACATCGCCGGCGACCCCAACTACGACCTGAGCAAGCAGCGGCTGAGCATCGTCATCGGCGTGGTGTCGGGCATCATGACGGTGGTCCTCATCATCCTGGTGGTGGTGATGGCGCGCTACTGCCGCCCCAAGAACAAGAACGGCTACGAGGCGGGCAAGAAGGACCACGAGGACTTCTTCACTCCACAGCAGCACGACAAAGGCAAGAAGCAGTCCAAGAAGGACAAGAACAAGAAGAAGTCCAAGCAGCCACTCTACAGCAGCATCGTCACCGTGGAGGCGTCCAAACCCAACGGTCAGCGCTACGACGGCGTCAACGAGAAGCTCTCCGACAGCCCCGGCATGGGACGCTACCGCTCAGTCAACGGGGGTCCCGGGAGCCCCGACTTGGCCCGACACTACAAGTCCAGCTCCCCCCTGCCCACCGTCCAGCTGCACCCACAGTCCCCCACGGCGGGGAAAAAGCACCAAGCTGTGCAGGATCTGCCTCCCGCCAACACCTTTGTGGGAACCGGAGATAACATATCCCTCGGATCGGACCACTGCTCCGAATACAGCACTCAAACCATCAACAAATACAACAAACAGGTAAGTGGAAAAAAAAACCCCACTTCTCTCCTCTGTCTTTCAGTTCGTTTGTTTTTCTGTGTCCCTTCCTCATTTCCTCTCTGTCATGATCTCCATTCCCTCCGTCCTATCATTCTGATGTGAAATGTTAACAGGGTCAGTGGTCCCCTGAGCTAAGATGCTCGCCTTGGTTTTAAGCGCTGACCGTCCGTCCGTCGGCTCGAGTGCATTGATCTCTGTTTCTCCTCGCTGTGCCGTTGACATGGCGTATTGAAAAAGGCACCGGGGCGCAGTTATGACGAGGCTATCAGGTTTTGTCCAGGCCATGTGTTCTCTGCTGTCCAGTCAAGGAGCGTCATATGCATGCTGTGTGACACTGAATAGGGTGTCAGCGTGTATGTGACCTGTTTGAGTACATGCCTCTGCGTGTGTGTGTGTGTATGTGTGTGTGTGTGTGTGTGTGTGTGTGTGTGAGTGGCGCATGGTCACACATACGGCTCTGGTTTGCAGTTATTCTATCACAGTAGCAGTCCTCAAACAGATGCCTTCACCCCCTAGTGTTAGGTCAGAACCCTCCAAGACCCCGTCTTTGTAAGAAAGGCCACCCTGTCTTCCTGTGAGATGAAATAAGGGAGGGGGGGAGGAAGAGAAAAGGCAAGAGGAAGGAAGGAAGGAGAGAGGGAGGGAACGAGAGAGAGAGAAAGAGAGAGAGAGGCAGGCACTGGAAATGAAGTGCAGAAGTGGCCCTTTGAAGACTCTGAGTCGGGGTGTTGTGTTTTGAGAGAGCTCGCTCTGCCTGACTAGGAACATCTGGACAGGAGGTCACAGGCGACATTCTTCCGCCAGCCAGCGTCTGTATCCATTCACTGACTGAGCACTGAAATCTGTCTCTCTCTTTCTATCTGCCCATATCTCTCTCTCCCTCTATCCCTCTCTTTCTCATTCCCTCCCTTCCCTGGAATCCCCTCCCTCCCTTTTTGTTCTCTCTCTCTCTCCCTCTCCCTCTCTCCCTCTCTCTCTCTCTCTCTCTCTCCCCTCTCTCCCTCTCTCCCCTCTCTCTCTCTCTCTCTCTATCTCTCTCACACTCCCTTTCTTATTCTCCCTGGTTGTTTCAGTCCGAGCCATCTCTGCCATTTATTAATTTCATCCCCATTCCCTCGCCCTTTTCATTTTCCTTCTCTCTCTCCTCTTCATATCTCTCTCTCTCTCTCTCTCTCTCTCTCTCTCTTTCGGTATTCTCAGCATCATTTGTAATGTAAAAATGCTATTGCTGCCACAACACTGACAGGACATTCATATTCGGCGAGAGCGCTGGTGAATTAATCAATTCATAGTTATTGCTCTCCTTTCCTCTTCCTTGTCTGTTCCGTTCGGAGTCGTGAGAGAGTAGGAGGTGGCGGGGTTAATACGTTATGAAGTCAATCCTTTTATTTTATTTTATTTTGCATTTGCCAGGAAAAGAACGCTTAGCCTGTTGTTTTAAGTGTTTTCAGTAGTGTTTCAATGCGTTATTGATCACCTTAACATGGTGTAAGCAGTCAGCGCCCCCCCTACACTCAGAGTGCTCCCTCTCTCTCTCTCTTTCTTTCTCTCTCTCTCTCTCTCAGGCCCTGATTACCATCTCTCTTGCTTTCCTGCTGTATTTTTCTGTCTTCCTTCCTTTCATCTCCCTCTGGCTCTTATCTTCACTCTGAGCCTCACGGTTCTCCATTTTCTAAGTCATCTTCCGTAGAACAATTTCTCCCCTGTCCTCCCTATCTACCTCACATCGAGCCATTTCATAGCCACCCTGCTCTCTCTCTCTTTCTGTTTTTTTTTTTTTTCTCTCTCCCTCCTTCAATACAGTTTCTTACTCAGAATCATCCCTCTCTTCTCGCCTTCCCTGTCTTGTCGTATGATGCAGTGTGGGGCAGTTATATTCTGGCACACTCACTTGGATCAATTTCTCTTTTCCGGAGCCCTCCTCTCTGCTTGCCCATTCCACTGTCCTCCTCCTCTACATTTTCTCTCCTCTTTCCTTCTCTCTTTCTCTCTCTCTCTCTGTCTCCTCGAATCCTTTCATCATTGCATATTCCATATCCATCCTCTCAGCCCTACAGTAGTTGGCCATGCAGTGCTCCTGCTGTCTTATCTTGCATTATTTCTGGCCTTACTCCTCTCTCTCTCCTTCTTTTCTACCCCTCCTCTTTACCTCCTCCTTCCCTCTCTCTCTCTTTCTCCCTCTCTCTCTCTCTCTCTCTCTCTCCCTCCATCTCTCTAACAGCCTTTAATGTTCTTTACTGGGGAAGTGAGTGTGAGGATTGCTGTTGCTTCTGCTCCTTGCGGATCCTTCATGCATAATTGAAAGCCGTCACTGTGTTTGGCACCCCAGAACATGTATTGTGTGTCAGCGTGCTTTTTGCTCCAGCAGAATTATTATTTACTTTTTTCTATTGTTTGCTTTGTGGTGTTTTATATCTATCTGTTCATTTTACTTGATGTTTTATGTGGATATAAGTCAATTCTCTTAGTTTGTGTGCAGTCCAGTTGTTAGGAGGCCAGTGGCATTTAAAGGCAAAGGCGAACAAGAAAACCAAGCGTTTAGGTACAAGTCTCTCATCTGTAAAGTGAGATCAAATCAATGCTGCTCGTGTGACTTCTTCCCTGCTGACAAATTTAAGAGCCCCCACCCCTTGATGTTTTAGTAAACACTATCAAGACCAGCTACTGCACACCTGAGAGAAGAAAAGAAGAAAAAAAAAGAAACGCACACATTCTATTTCTGCAAAGTGTTGCAGTCAATATCAAATGCATTGTCTGAAAAGTCATTAGTATTTAATTTGGGAGGCTCACTGCTGGGAGCTTGTAAAGAGAAAGGCTTTTGTCAGGGAAAATTGGAGTTCTCTCCGTTGACATTTTAGTGGATGTTAAAAGGGAACTGTTTCTGCCACCAATTTACCTCCCCTCCTGAGCCGACCCCACCTCAGCCCCCAGCCCCCCGGCGAGACGGATTATCGACGGTGGACAGGATCATATTTGTCCTGGCCAATTATAACATTAAAGGACTTTTATCTCCTTATTGGATCAACGGCTTAATCACCCTTGTGCGTTCCCTGCCTGGCATGGCTAAAAGGGCCTTGTCTTTGACGCAGGGAGCCAGCCTATTCTTCGCCTCCTAACTGAAGGCCTAAGGGTTCCTATTTCCATAAAGGAAATGTAGTCCTCTGCTCTGGCATTAATTTGATACTCTAAGGTGTTGTTGTTGGTTTGATGGAGGTGACTCAGATTGGGCAGACTATGTGGCGTTTGTGTTTTGTGCTCCTTGTTTGTGCTAACAGGAATCATATGTGTGAACTACACAGGCTAGAGGCACGGGATTCATTGTAGCTTATCACAATGATTCATTGTGGTGATTTGTGAGGGTGAGGAGTTCATGTACACAGAAATGCACTGGTGCACACACACACACACACACGCACACACACACACACACACACACACACACACACACACACACACACACACACACACACACACACACACAGATAAATTCTGTACTTCAAAACCAGGATATTTTATTACATTCAGACAGTGGCCCAGTTGTAGCATGCAATTGTTATGACTCTCTTTAGCTCTCGTCAAGGGTACTGATCACAAAAATCCCAGCGAGGGTGGTGAAGAATTCAAGATGACTGGGGAAGGGAGCAGGCTTTGATGCGTTTGGATTTCAGAGCCCTCACTCTGTCTTTGTGGAGGTTTCTTGACATGCAAGATAGGCTCTGTGTTCTCCTGCTCACTTCCCTTTTTTCTCCTCCACTCTGTCTATCTGTCTCTCTTCTCTGTGTCTTTTTCGCCTTCTTAGCTCCTCCTCTCTCTCTCTCTCTCTCTCTCTCTCTCTCTATCTCTCTCTCTCTCTGTCCATCGTACGTCCTCAGTCAGGTGAAGGGTACAGAGAGAATGATAGTGATACAAGAAAGGGAGCCCTGTTAGGGTGGCAGAGAAAGGTCTCTACTGTTCCACAGAGAGACAGGGAGTGTGCATGTGTGTGTGTGTGTGTGTGTGTGTGTGTGTGTGTGTGTGTGTGTGTGTGTGTGTTCTAGCTGGTCTCGGGTTACCTTAGTGAGGCCTCGCCCACCTTATCCTCCCCAAACCGCACTCAGGCCACTCAAAGGCAGGTAACTAGGCAACTGAGTGAGTTAGCGCCCGCCATAGCTGCACCACATCTTTAGAACGGCAGACATTTAAGCAGCCATTAAGCTAACCCAAATGCAGGGGAAGCGAGATAGAGAGAGAGAGAGAGAGAGAGAGAGAGAGAGAGAGAGAGAGAGAGAGAGAGATTGTAGAGGAATTATGAAAAGGAGGCCGTCGTGCACTACCTGATGTGTCGTCCTTCACCTGTAACTCGACCGGCCTCTTTTTCTCTGTTCATATGCTAATTTTCCCAAAAGTGCCCCTTTTCACTCTGCCTGTTGCTCTAATTATGAGATTAGCGTCACACACTCTCACTCTCTCTCATTTCTGAATCAGTCTCAAGAACATTGCATAAACCCAGCGATTTCAGCGATCTCAAAGAAAATCCCATATCATGGCCTTTGTTTTTAAGGGACTAATAGTGATTTCCTGCAACACTGCTAGACTGCACTGCTCTTTTAATATACATGAAAAAGGAATGAATGGAAGAGATTAAAGGAAGGGGAAAAGGAGAACTCCTCAGGTGCAGAGCAACAAAGGTTGCCACTAATTCCCGCCTGCCCCATGAGAGGGATCCTCTTTCTCATCCCACAGTGGCTCCACGTTGATGTTGAAAAATGTCCGCTGAAACTAATCCAGCACTTTGATCCCCCTCCCGGGTTAATGTAACCCTCTCTCCGTCTAATGGCTGCAGTGTTTGGTGTCTATAGAGTGACTGGCCGTGGTCAACCAATCTTTCTTTCCTTGCCCCTGTCCCCCTTCCACAGTCTAGATGTCTTCTCTCTCTGGCGAGGTGTCATAGGTTAAAGCTCATTGGCGTGTGAGGTCAATGTCATTAGAATTAAAGCACAAATGCAAATCGAGGTCACAGTCATGTTTGTGTCGAAGTTAAAACATGAAGCAGAGGGGCCACCCCAGAATAAGCACTGCACAGAAAAAAGCCTCCATGTAAAACTACTTCCTTATTTGTTGGGAGAGAAGATCAAAAGTATTTGTTTACCCAGATAGAGATCACTTCCTTGCTTGGGGTTTTCCCTATGTTCAAAACAGATGCTGTTTTGATGTGAGTCTCAGATGTATTTCCTCTAATTCTTTATCTAATTTGTGAAGTGTTATCAGACATTTGACTAGGACATTGATTCAGTGCATCCACAAGTATAGGAGTACAACTGCACTGTCGTACACTGCAGTGTGCTATGAAAGAACAGTGGCTAAGTAAAATGGACGTGCAGCCTGGAGGCATCACTGGTTCACGTAACACAACAGAGAAATGTGGAGAAAGACACCAGAGGGTTAGGAGCGGTTGTAGATGGGAATGCTAACCGAGTCGGAAGGAGGCTTCGCCTGCATAAAAGGACAGAAAGAAAAGAGAAGCTGAGGAAGAACAGGGGCGAAGCGAGGATGAAAAGTGGGACTGAAAGGAGGTGGTTGAATTAGATTAGTCTCCAGCTTTATTACAGCCTTATGAGGAAGCCTCACAGTCTGTTTACTGCCGGCTGCTAATGCTAATTTTATCAAATTTGTCGCGGATGGCGTGATTTAACTCATGGCGTAAATAATCGCCATGGCCACGGGGGTGGAGGTGTAGAGAAATAGATGGAGAGAGAGAGAGAGGAAGGGAGGGAGGTAGAGAGAGATTAGGAGAAAAAGGGTGAAAACAAACCATCAGAATCGCACTTGCTTGCAAATTCCTGTACATGCAGAGTGTGGCTGGCTGATTTGAATGTATTAGCCTCAGAGTAATGACTATTGAGAGATTACCTGACCACAGGGAATGGACTGAGCACTGAACCCTTTACAGTTTAAAAAGAGCCAGAGAAAATACATACGGATGAATACATATACACACAAAAAACCCTACAGTGCTACTGCTTGTGAATGAAGAATATATAGAAGTATAGAATGAAGTATGTGTTTTATTACTCTGCACATAGAACAGGCAAATAGCTTCTGACAGGCATAGAGGTAGACAGATGGGCATATTAAGCAACAATAAACAAGCTGCAGTGTTGTCTTTGTTCTAAAAAGTGTGGCATATCAATTCATGGCTAGAAGCGTGTTTCAGTAAGTTCAGTATGCCAGTGATCTGACTTGGCTTTTGTCGAGAGAAGAAAGTGCAGAGCATGCTTTTATGTTCTTCTGCTTTTGTACTCTATACATCTCTCTTCAGATACACACTGGATGTCCTTCTCAAAGAGGCCTTGAAACCACTTACCCCCGCTTCACACTCAGGCCCTAATGGCCTTTTCTCCTTCTGCCTTTACAGTAGGCATGTGAACCACTTCTTTCTTTCTTTCTTTCTTTCTTTCTTTCTTTCTTTCTTTCTTTTCTCTTTCTTTCCTTTTATCTCCCCTCCACATATCATTCTCTCTCTATCATTCTCCTCATTCCTCTACCCCTGCTCATTCTTCCATAATGCCTCCTCAGATCCTGTATGTTTCTACCACTGACTCCCTCTGTCTGCCTCGGTTTCAATTGACTCAGTTCTTTTTCTTATCATTGTCTTCTCATCTTCCATTCTTTTTAACCTCTCTCTCTCTCTCTCTCTCTCTCTCTCTCTGTTGTGTGTGTGTATGTG